>NW_007728825.1:28482-70023 GCF_000696425.1 Galeopterus variegatus
CTCCCCTCCCCTCTTTCTTAGCACCCAGTTATAAGAGAGAAAATGTGTAATTTTTCTTCCTGTGTCTGGCTTATTTCACTTAATATAATTTTCTCCAGATTCATCCATGTTGCTGTAAATGGCAGAATTTCATTCTTTTTTAAGGCTGAGTACTATTCCATTGTGTACATGTACCACATTTCCTTATCCAGTCATCCATTGATGGACACTTAGGTTGGTTCCATATTTTGGCTATTGTAAATAGAGCTGCAATGAACATGGGAGTGCAGATATCCCTTCTAAATGATGATTTCCATTCCTTTGTGTATATACCCAGTAGTGGGATTGCTGGATCATATGGTAGTTCTATCTGTAGTTGTTTAAGGATACTCCATACTGTGTTCCATAATGACTGTGCTAATTTACAGTGTCCCACATTGTTTGAAATGTTGTATTTTCATTTTAATTCAGTTCCTTTTATTTTTCATTTCTCTTGATACTCCTTTAACTCAATAGTTATTTAGGAATGTGTTTGATTCCCAAATATGTGGAGATTTTCCTGTTATCTTTCTGTTATTGATTTTTAATTTGATTCTATTTTGCCAGTTTTGCTGAAGTGCAGAAGTCTTTTCTCCCTTTGCTGTCTACATTTATAATGTAAT
The DNA here is from genome assembly GCF_000696425.1 of Galeopterus variegatus. Taxonomy (NCBI): domain Eukaryota; kingdom Metazoa; phylum Chordata; class Mammalia; order Dermoptera; family Cynocephalidae; genus Galeopterus; species Galeopterus variegatus. The sequence goes on from NW_007728825.1 coordinate 29,124, forward strand.
TGACTTAAGTACTTATTTTACATGTTTTGAGAACCACATCGGACAGTGTTATAATTTTTGCTTCATCTGTCATCACAATTTAGAAAACTCAAGAGAAGTACTACCTATTGCATTTATTCATATGTCTATACTTTCTATTGTTTTTTTATTCATTCCCGATGTTCCAAAATTACTTATTTTTATCATTTCCATTCTCATAAGAGAACTTCCTTTAGCCATTGTTTTGAGTAGGTTTGCTGACGACAATTTTTTTTTTTCATTTTCCTTCATTTGAGAATGTCCTGATTTATTATTTATTTCTCAAAGGTGTTTCAGCAATTGGGAAATGTGCCACTTACTTCTGACCTCCATGGTTTCTGATGAGACATATACTGTCAGTCACTCAAATGCTTTTTCCTTTATACATAAAATATAATTTCTCCTTCACGGCTGTAAGGTATTTCTTGTCTTTAATTTTCAGAAGTTTGACTTTGATGTGTCTTGGTGTGGATTTCTTTTAGTTTATCTTCCTTGTGGTTCACTCAGATTTTTCAAATTTTAGGTTTTTGTCGTTGTTGTTTTTGTTGTTATTATTAAATTTGGGAAGATTTCAGTCATTATTCCTTTGAGTACTCTTTCAGCTTCTTTTCTTCCTCCTCTCATTTTGGAAATCCAATGACATGAATATTAAATCTTTTCTTATAGTTTCACAGGTATCTGAGACTGTTCATTATTTTCTGTCCACTTTCTCTCTAATGTTCAGGCTAGGTGATTTCTATTTTATTGTCTTTAAGCTCACTGATTCTTCACTCTGTTCTCTCCATTCTGCTGTTGAACCTATCCACTGAGGGTTTTTTTTTTTTTTTAATTTTTGGTTATTGTAACTTTCACTTCTAAAATTTCTGTTTTGTTCTTCATATCTTCTATTCATTTGCTGAGACTTTCTGTTTTTTTCATTTGTTTCAAGTATGTTCAGGATTGCTCATTAAAGTTTATTAAAGCAAATATATTCTCTGCTTCTTTCTCTCTCCCTCTTTAACACTTCTGGGTCTATCATTATACCTTCCTGGAATGTTTGATGTTGTCCCACAGATCTCTGATGCTCTTCTAATTTTTCTTTAATTTCTTTCTCTCTCTTATTTGGACTGCAGGAACTCAATTGATCTACCTTCCTGTTCGCTGATTTTTTCCTAGCCATCTTAAATATATTTTTGAGTCCATCTAGTTAATGTTTTATTTTTGTATTACACTTTTCAACTCTACAATTTCCATTTCATTTTTTAAATTAATTAATTTTTATTTTGATTTATGAATATACAATGTAGTTGATTTTTGTGTCCCTTTACCAATTCCTCTTTCTCCCCTCCCTCTCTCCCTCCCTCATTAACATCATATCTGTTCACTTGTTTTAACAAGTGCAAGGAATTGTTGATTGTTCTGTCTTCCTCCCCAACCCCCCCCCACCATTTGTTTGCATATTTCTTTATTTATTTTTGGATCCCACAAATAAGTGAGAGCATGTGGTATTTCTCTTTCTGTGCTTGACTTATTTCACTTAATATAATTTTTTCTAAATCCATCCATGTTGCCATGAACGGTGGTATTTCATTCTTTTTTATAGTATTTCATTGTGTAGATATACCACAATTTCTTTGAATATAATTTTTTCTAAATCCATCCATGTTGCCGTGAACGGTGGTATTTCATTCTTTTTTTATAGTATTTCATTGTGTAGATATACCACAGTTTCTTTGTCCACTCATCTGATGATGGACATTTGGGCTGGTTCCAACTCTTGGCTATGGTAAATAGTGCTACAATAAACATGGGAGTAGAGGTATCCCTTCAACATGGTGATTTCCATTCCTCTGGGTATATTCCCAGCAGTGAAATAGCTGGATAATATGGTAGATCTATCAGTAATTGTTTGTGGAAGCTCCATACCATGTTCTGTCACCTCTCCCCCAGGGTGAGAGAGATGCAAAGGGTTACTCAAAGCCCATTTCTCCTGAGCAATGAGAGGCCTAAAGGGGTTAAATCCCAGGAGATGACTTCTTCAAGAGAGAAGGAATTCCTGGGAAATGACCCCAAACTAGGTCTTCTCTCAGTTTTTATTGTCCAGCCAAGTCTTTTGGTAGAGGCTTTAGGCTGTTCTATATATAGGATCATATCATCTGCAAACAGGAACATTTTGACTTCATCTTTTCCAGTCTGAATGCCCTTTATTTCCATCTCTTCTCTGATTGCTCTGGCTAGTACTTTCAAAACTATGGTGAATAGGAGTTGTGAGAGTGGGCATACTTCTCTTGTTCCTGTTCTTAAGGGAAAAGCTAAAAGCTTTTCAGTATCATGAAACAATATCATCCCATTGAGGATGATATTTGCAGTGGGCTTATATATGGCTTTAATAATGTTGAGATACTGTCTGTCTGTCTCTAACTTGCAGAGATTCTTTATCATAAACGCATGTTGAATTTGGTCAAATGCTTTTTCAGCATCTATAGATATGATCATATGATCTTTGTCTTTGATTTTATTTATGTGGTGTATCACTTTTATTGATTTGTGTATGTTGAACTAACCTTGCATCCCTGAGCTGAATCCAACTTGATCATAGTGTATCGTTTTTTGTATGTGTTGCTTTATTATGTTCAGTAGTATTTTACTGAGAATTTTTGCATCTATATTCGTCAAGTATATTGGCCTGTAGTTTTCTTTTTTTATCTTATCTTTGTCTGGTTTTTGTATCAGAGTGATGTTTGCCTAATAGAATGAATTTCGGAGAATGGCCTCTGTTTCAATCTTTTTGAGTAGTTTGTAGAGAAATGGTATCAATTCCTCTTTGAAGGTTTGTTAGAACTCTGTAGTGAACCCTTCTGGTCCTGGGCTTTTCTTTGTTGGGAGACTTCTGATAACAGCTTCAGTCTCTTTTATTGTTATTGGCCTGTCTATATTTTCTATATCTTCTTGGCTTAGTTTTGGTAGTTTGTGGGTATCCAGAAATTTATCCATTTCCTCCATATTTTCAAATTTGTTGCCATATGGTTTTTTATAGTAGTTTCTAATGATTCCTTGTATTTCTGAGGTATCAGTTGTAATATTACCTTTTTCATTTCTAATTTTTATTATTTGTGTCTTCTCTCTTTGTTTTTTAGTTAGCCTTGCTAAGGTTTTGTCACTTTTATTTATCATTTCAAATAAGGAACTTTCTGTTTCATTAATTGTTTTGTATCATTTTTTGGGTTTCTATTTCATTAAGTTCTGCTCTGATCTTAATTATTTCTTTCAATCTGCTAACTTTGGGTTTGGATTGTTCTTGTTTTTCTAGTTCTTTAAGGTGAAATGTTAGGTTGTTTACTTGCCATCTTTCCATTCTTTGAAGTAAGCATTTAATGTGATAAATTTCCCCCTTAGTACTGTTTTGCAGTATCCCACAGGTTTTGGTGTGATGTGTTGTTATTTTCATTAGTTTCAAGAAATTTTTTGATTTCCTGTTTAATTTCTTCTTGGACCCATAGTCATTAAGTAGAATGTTATTTAATTTCCATGTGTTTTTATAGTTTCCAATGTTTTGTTTGTTATTGATTTCATTAAGTAGAATGTTATTTAATTTCCATGTGTTTTTATAGTTTCCAATGTTTTGTTTGTTATTGATTTCTAATTTTAATCCATTGTGATCTGAAAAAAATACATGGAACTATTCCAATTTTTCTGAATTTGTTGAGACTTGATTTGTCACCTAACATGTGAACTATCCTGGAGCACGTTCCATGTGCTGATGAGGAGATTGAATATTCTGAGGCTGTTGGCTGGAATGTTCTGTAGATATCTGCCCAGTCCAATTGGTCTAAAGTATTCTTTAGATCTCATGTTTCTGTGCTGATTCTTTGCCTAGATGATCTGTCCAATATTGAGAGTGGGGTGTTTAGGTCCCCTGTTATTATGTCATTAGTGTCTATCTCATTCTTTAGGTCTAGTAGTGTTTGCTTTATTAATCTGGCTGCTCCGACATTGGGTGCATATATATTTATGATTGTTATGTCTTCTTAATGGATAGATCCTTTTATTATTATACAGTGGCCTTCTTTATCTCTTTTTATGGTTTTTGGTTTAAAGTCTATTTTATCTGATATAAGAATACTACTCCAGCTCATTTTTTTTTTTTTTTTAATTTTTATTTTGTCAATATACACTGTATATGATTATTATGGCCCATCACCGACACCTCCCTCCATTTTTTATTTCCATTTACATGGTATGTCTTTTTCCATCCTTTCACTCTTCGTCTATGTGTGCCTTTACAGGTGAGGGGAGTCTCTTGAAGGCAGCATATAGCTTGGTCCACTTTTTAATCCAGTTAATCAGTCTGTGTCTTTTGAGTGGGGAATTTAGTCCTTTTACTTTAAGAGTTGTTATGGAAAGGTATTGATTTACTCCTAGCATTTTATTGATTTTTGTTTGGATGTCTTTAAGTGTCTTTTGTTCCTTTCTTTCTGATTTACTGCTTGTCTTCTGTTTTTTCTGGTTTCTTTTGGTGGTAGATAAACATTTTGTTTTCTCTTTATTTTTAGCATTTTAATTTTACTAGTGGGTTTTGTTCTTTCTTGAGTATTTAAAGTAGTGGTGTTTTTTTTAGGTACCAAACCCAGTACTCCCTTGAGAATTTCTTCTAAGATTGGTCATGTGGTAGTGAACTCCTGCAGTTTTTGTTCATCTGAGAAATACAGTATTTGTCATTCATTTCTTGGCTGGCAATTTTTGTCATTTAGCATTTTGAATATATCATCCCATTCTTTTCTGGTTTGTAGTGTTTCTGATGAAAAGTCTGATGTTAGTCTGATTGGGGCTCCTTTATATTTGACTTGCTGCTTCTCTCTTACAGCTTTTAAGATTCTCTCTTTGTCTTTGAGTTTTGCCAGTTTGACTTTAACATGTCTTGGAGAGGACCTTTTTGAGTTCAATGTTTGGGGATCTTTGAGCCTCTTGAATCTGAAGATCTGTGTCTTTCCCTATACCTGGGAAGTTTTCTGCCATTATTTCATTGAATATGTTTTCAATGCCATTTCCTTTTTCCTCCCCTTCTGGAATACCTATGATTGGGATATTTAAGCATTTAAGATTGTCTGTTATCTCTCTCAGATTTTCTTCAATTTTTTTAAATTCTTTTTTGTCTGCTTGTGTTATGTGGAACAGCTCATCTTCAAGGTCAGAAATTCTTTCCTGCTTGTTCTAGCCTGCTGGTTAAAACTCTGTTGTGTTTTTTATTTCGTTGAATGAATTCTTTTGCTCTGCAAGCTCTGCTACATTCTTTTTTGGGGCATTGATTTCTTTGTTCATTTCTTCTTTCTGGTCCTATATACTTTTTCTCATTTCATTGTGTTGTCTGAGTTTTCTTATATCTCATTTAGTTTCCTTAGAATTGTTGCTCTAAGTTCCTTGTCAGTCATTTCAAGGACTTCTTGTTCTGTAGGATCTAGAGCTTGAGAGTTATTATTTGCATTTGGTGGTGTCATGCTTTCTTAATTTTTCATATTTCTGATATCTTTCCTTTGGTGTTTAGTCATTGTGTCAGGGGATTTCACGATCCACTCATTCGACCCTAGTGTCTGGCTAAGATCCTGCAGACACTGCCAATTTGGCATGGCTGCCTCAGGGCTTATGGGCAGGTGGCTCAAGCCTCTCTGGGCTGTGGGGACTAGCCTGTGCTGGGAGTCCCGTGGCGTGGTACCTGCCTGTACTGGCATGGGTGGCTCGGGTTCCTGTAGGCCTGGCGGCTCTTGGGCCTCTCTAGGTGGCGTGGGCTGGCCTGGGCTGAGGTTCCTGTGGCTCAGCACCTGACTATTCTGGCATGGGTGGCTCTGGGCCCTGTGGGCCCAGTGGCTCTCAGGCCTCTCTGGGCAGCGTGGGCTGGGCTGAGCTGGGAGTCCCATGGTGTTGCCTACCTATTCTGGTGCAGGTGGCTCAGGACCCTGTAGGCTGAGTAGCTCTCAACCCTCCCTGGGCAGCATGGAATGGCCTGGGCTGGGAGTCCCACGGAGCGGCCCCTCCCTGTTCTGGCACATATGGCTTAGGGCCTTGTGCCAAGCAGCTCTCAGGCCTCTCTGAGAGGTTCAGACTGGCCTGGGCTGGTGTTTCCGTGGTGTGGCACCTGCCTCCATTTCATTTTTTAAATTTATATTTATTCTCATTCCTTATTTGTTTAGTGATTGTCATCATTTTTTGCAGGGGGGAGTTAAAGTATGTTTCTTTTGGTTCTATGAACATACTTGAACAAATAGTAGTTGCATTGAAATCTTTGCTAAATATAACATCTGTATCCATTCAGGGTTAATTTCTATTGACTGCATTTTTTCCTGGGTATGTTACAAATTTTTGTTTCTTTACATGTTTCTTAGGTTTTTGTTGAAAACTGTACATTTTAGATAATATATTAAAAGCACTGGGTTCTGTTTTATTTTTCTTAGTAATGATGGAGTTTTTTTTAGTAACTTTCTGGGAATTAAAACATGGACATTTTTGCCTGTTCTCCTAGACTTCATCATATAAACTATATAGTTTAATGATCAACCAGTGATTTGAGTGGAGATTGTGTTTCAGTGAACCTCTCAAGCCCATAAGTCTTCCATCCCTTGCCTAATGCATAATTTGGGGAAAATACTCAAAGATCCAGTCTATTCTCCTTTGGCTTTTACTTTTCACTAGGCTGTTTCAGGTCTTCTCCATTCATACATGCGGTTTCCAAGTCAACCATATGTATGTGGAGAGCTTATCTTAACCCTTTTATAGCTTTCTTGTTCCTGAATTTCCCTGCTAAATTTCTGGGTGATCTGCCACTTGCTCCAACTGGAACCGTAACGTCTGTCTAGCAAAACTTCCAATATTTCTTAAGTGTTCCTAATTGAGTTTGTCACTTTTAGCTCTCAAAGTTACAGTTTTCCCCCCTTCTCATCATAAATTCAGTCCACCCCTTCTAATGACAGAGCTCCTGGTTTTCACAACCAGATCCATGCTGGTAAAACTGTTTTTGACGCTGGGACAGGAGAGTGGGGAAAATCCCTAGGCAAAAAGGGAATGTGGATTCCTGCTTTATTTAATTGTTTTTATCTAGGTTTACCAGTTTTCTAAAGAATACACATTTTTATTTTTTTTCTACCTGTGTTGAATTTCTAGTGCCCTGGAATGTTTTTTGTCTTTATCTTTACAATTTTATACATATATATGTATACACTATATATGTACACACACACACACACACACACACACACACATATATATTTTTTTGCATAGAGGGATTGACAAAATTTTCATACCACTCTAATCAGAAATCTGTTGTTAGCATTTACCTGGGGGTTTTCTCCTTTTCTCTACACTTTGTCAATATGTTTTATACCTAGGTGCTGACTTAATCTCATCAAATCATAGATGTAATTATGTCATTGCTTCCCAACTTTCAAAATTTCCCTACTTGTCAATACACATTCTTTAAAATTACTTTTAAGGTCTACCATAACCTGTTGTCACCTACCTTTTCAACCCTCTTTCCCACAACTGGCTTCTGCTCACCCTTTGCTAGTGCTAAACTGACCTGTATGCTCTATGATTTGCCACTTCTGTGGCTTTCCTCATGCTTTTTCCTTGATATGCTCTTTCTCCCTCATTTCAGCCTATCCAGATTCCACCCATCTTTAAAATCCAACTTAAATATTATCTCTTCCATTAAGCATGAACAAGATATACCTAGCAGAAAATTGTCTTTTTTTTTTCACTAAACTACCCACACCTTATCCGTATCTTTCTTATGGTAATTATTATTTCTAGTAATATTTCATATTAGCCTTTGCAGTAACCCTGTGTGAATGATTTACCTTGGTGCTGCTTCATAGCATCTAGCACCATGCTTTGCATATTTGGAGCTCAACTAATATGTGGTAGAAAAAGGAAGGATTAGTAGCTCCCTGTATTGGTCCATTTGTGTTGCTTATAACAGAATACACGAACTGGGTGATTTATAAAGAAAATGAAATTTATTGCTTACAGTTTCTGAGGCTAGGAAGTCCAAATTCCATCTGGTGCTGTCGACAGTGACTCAGAGGTCTCACACTGCAAGATGGTGGAAGCAGAGAGAGCAGAGTGAGATAAAGACAAACTCTCCTCTTCTTTCAAATCCCTCAGAGCCATGCCCCTGACCACGATTTTTAATCCATTCACTAGTGCACTGTGCTACAATCCAATCACCTCGTCAAGGCTCCACCTTTCAATTACCATAATAGGATTTCCCATCCTCTTAGCAGTCACAGTAGGGGCTAAATTTCTAATATATAAAACTTGGGGGAAACAATTCAAGTTTCAATGAGTTTTGTGAGGACATAATTCGATCCACTACACTCCCCAATGCCTATATTTTCTGTGTAATGCCAAGCCTTAAATTCTTGGCCTTGCATTCAGTGTCACTATCTTACCCTTTTAGCCTTTTTTTTTTTTTTTTTTGCCAACCAATAATATAGAAAAACCAACAGAAAGGAATGAAAAGAAAGAGGTAGCAAAATTATATTGTGCTAGCAAGTTCAGGCATGATTTTATGAAAAAAAAAACAACTCATGGAACAAATCTAAATTACAAGTTTTATAAACTCATTCTGGAATAGACTCCTCAAAGAACTGTATCAGAAATATAATAGGACTTATAATACATAGAGGAGCAAATAGAAAATCAACCAATTATATTGCTTAACTTTTCTTCTCAAGAAAAAGTATCTGTTTTGAGTAGTTCTACATTAATTTAGGTCATCAGAGGCAAAAATTAATAGATTATCAGTTAGATGTTCATAATTATTACATTTTATTTTTGAGAGTGAAATTCAATTAACACACACACTGACACCTATAATAAAGTCATAATGAAATATTTAGGCTAATGTAATTTTGAACAGTGGGATCATCAACATAACTCCAGTACATGCAATTTTGCTAATTATGTTTTTCTACTTTTGGATGTGAGACAAATTTTTTCTTTAGTGACTCGTATTTGTTATCATTATCATATAGTTATCATTGTTATATAATGGCAAGCAAGCCATAAAATAAGTTCAGGAAGTTACTTCTACATCAATTTTAACCTCTGGAGTATACCTGAGTACAATGGAATACTGCCATTTTTCCCAGAAAGCATGTATTTCTGTGGCATTACACAGCTGGACAACTTCCTCAAGCATAGTGAACCAATGCCCGTGATATCAGACCACCAATATACTATCTAAGAACTCTACATACAATATCTTATTTTTCACTTAGAGATGTCTCATTTGAGTGGAAAGGAGGTATTTCTTTTTGGAAAAATTAAGTAATCATCAAAACCTTAAAGAAATGGCATTATGGTGTATCATATCTATTTGCTTTCCATTGACTATATGATGATATAAAAGCTGCTTTTAGAAAGCAAATAGAATGTAATGTCTTATATTATGTGTAAAAATTATTTCTATAATCATTATAACAACACATCACAACAAATGTAAGTGGAATTAACTAGGGAAGAGCAAACGTTATAATGGGTAATATCAGACAAATGATGAGTAACACAGATTATTAGATGGCTGAGCAGGCATATAGCAACAAAAACTGAATGCATTATGTCACCAAATGTTTTAAACCTTTTCGTTTTCCAATTTTTTTATTGAAGCATATTGATTGTATATATTTATCGGTTACAGAATTATATTTGAATATATGTATACAATGTGTGATGATCTAATCAGGGTAATTAGCATATTCATCATTACGAAGCTTAATCATTTCTTTGTGAGGTGAACATTTGATTTCTTCTCTTCTAGTCATTTGATAACATGAAGTAAATCATTGTTAAATATAGATTCCTAGTTGGCTGTAAACCAATAGGACTTATTTTTCCTATCTATCTGTAATTTTATGACCATTAATCAGTTTTTCACAATCTCCCCTCTCCTTTCCCCTTCCCCATCTCTAAGGACCACAGTTCTTCTCTCTCTTTGTAACAATTCAACTTATTATTATTTCTTTCTTTGTTTTGTATTCTTCTCATTTATAGCTCCCACATATGAGTGAGAACAAGAGATATTTCTCTTTCTGTGCCTGTTTTATTTCACTTAATTTTTCCAAGTTCATGCATGTTGCTGCAAATGGCAGAATTTCATTATTTTTTTATGGCTGAGTAGTATTCCATTATATATATGTACCACATTTTCTTTATCCAGTTATCCCTTGATGGATATTTATTTTGTTTCCATTTCATGACTATTGTGAGCAGAGCTGTGATAAACTTGGGAGTGCAGGTATCCCTTCAACATGATGCTTTCCATTCCTTTGGACATACACCCAATAGTGGGATACTGGGTCATATGGTTGTTGGATTGTTATTTGTTTGAAAAACCTCCATACTGTTTTCCAAAATGGCTGTACTAATTTACAATCCCACCAGTAATGTATAAGCGTTCCCCTTTCTCTGCATCCTTGCCAGCATTTGCTATTTTCTGTATTTTAAATAATAGCCAGCCTAACTAGGATGAGATGATATCTCACTATGGTTTTGATTTGCTTTTCTCTAATTATTAGTGAAGTTGAGCATTTTTCATAAACTTATTGGCCATTTTTATGTCTCCTTTTGAAAAATATCTTTTCAGCTCCTTTACCCTTTTTTAAATCGGGTTATTTAGCTTTTTTTTTCATTGTAGAGATGTTTCACCTCTTTGGTTAGATTTATTCCTAGGTATTATGTTTTTTTTGATAGCTATTGTAAATGGGATTGCTTTTTGATTTCTTTTTCTGCTAGTTCATTGTAGGTGTATAGAAATGCTACTGACTCTTGTATATCCTGCAACTTTACTGAATTGTTTATTAGTTCTAAGAGTTTTTGGTTGAGTCTTTATGTTTTTCTATATATAAGATCATATCATCCACTAACAGGGACAATTTGGCTTCGTCTTTTCCAATTTGAATTTCCCTTATTCCTTTCTGCTGCATAATTGCTCTGCCTAGAACTTCCAGTACTATGTTAAATAGGAGTGGTGAAAGTGGGCATCCTTATCTTGTTCCTGTTCTTAGAGGGAAAGCTTTCAACTTTTCCCCATTTAAGATGATGTTAGCTGTTGGTGTCTCATATGTGGCTTTTATTGTGTTGACATACTTTTCTTCTGTACCTAAATTGTTGAAAGTTTTTATCATGAAGGGACATTTTATTTTTTTGGCTTTGTTTTCAGTTTTGATTCATTCTTTTCATTGTACATGTTTATGGGGTATAGGTTGTTGTTTCAATACACGTATATATTGTATAATTATTTAATCAGAATATAAAGCATATGTATCACCTAAACGTTTATCATTTCTTTGTGGTTATAACATTCAAGATCCTCTTTGTTGGCTGTTTTGAAATATACAATACAACATCATGAAAGGATGTTGAATTTGATCAAATGCTTTTTCTGCATCTGTTGAGATGATCATATGGTTTTTGTCTTTCATCTTTTTGCTGTGGTATATCACATTTCTTGATTTCTATAAGTTGAACTGTCTTTACATCACTGGAATGAATGACAGTTGATCATGTTGTATTATCTTTTTGGATTCTGTTTGCTAGTACTTTGGGGTTTTTTTTCAGTTTATTTTCTCTGTTTTTCAGATTGAGTGTTTTCTGCTTTATTTTGTTGTTGTTGTTTGTTTTTGTTTTCCAGTTTTTAAAAAAAAATTTATTTTATTTTGTCAATATACAATGTGGTTGATTATTGTGGCCAATTACCGAAACCTCTCTCCCTTCTCCCTCTTCCACCTCCCTCCCAAAAATGTCCTTTCTGTTTGCTTGTCGTATCAACTTCAAGGAATTGTAATTGTTGTGTCTTCTTCCCCCCCCCCACAGATTGTTCATGTATTTATTTATTTATTTTTAGCTACCATGAATAAGTGAGAACATGTGATATTTCTCTTTCTGTGCCTGACTAGTTTCACTTAACATAATTCTCTCTAGGTACATCCATGTCATTGCAAATGGCAGTATTTCATTCTTTTTTATAGCAGAGTAGTATACCATTGTGTAGATATACCACATTTTCCATATCCACTCATCTGATGATGGACATTTGGGCTGGTTCCAACTCTTAGCTACTGTTTCTGTTTTCTATCTTTTTCTGTTTTTATTTTATATTTTCTTATTTTAACTTTTCAATATACATTGTAGTTGATTTTCGTGTTCCTTTACCCATTCCTCTCTGCCCCTGCACTCTACCCCCACCCCAACTACATCATATCTGTTCACTTGTCTTAACAAGTTCAGGGAATTGTTGTGATTGTAGTGTCTTCTTCCCCCTGCTTATTTGTTTGTGTATTTATTTATTTATTTATAGCTCCCACAAATAAGTGAGAGCATATGGTATTTCTCTTTCTGTGCCTGACTTGTTTCACTGAATATAATCTTCTCTAAGTCCATCCATGTTATTGCAAATGGTAGTATTTCATTCTTTTTTATAACAGAGTAGAATTCCATTGTGTAGATATACCACGGTTTCCTTATCCACTCATCTGATGATGGACATTTGGGCTGGTTCCAACTCTTGACTATTGTAAATAGTGCTGCAGTAAACATGGGAGTACAAGTATCCCTTCGGCATGATGCTTTCCGTTCCTCTGGGTATATTCCCAGCAGTGGAACACCTGGGTCATATAGTACATCTATCTGTAATTGTTTGAGGAACCTCCATACCATGTTCCATAAAGGCTGCACCATTTTGCAGTCCCACCAACAGTGTCTGAGTTCCTTTTTCTCTACAACCTCGCCAGCATTTATCATTCTCAGTCTTTTGGATGTTAGCCATCCTAACTGGAGTGAGATGGTATCTCAAAATGGTTTTGATTTGTATTTCCTGAATGCTGAGTGATGTTCAGCATGTTTTCATGTGTCTGTTGGCCATTCGTATATCTTTCCTTTGAAAAATGCCTATTGATTTCCTTTGCCCATTTTTTAATTGGGTTATTAGTTTTTTTGTGGTAAAGTTGTTTAAGTTTCTTGTATGTTGTGGATATTAATCCTTTGTCAGATGTGTATCTTGCATATATTTTCTCCAACTTTGTTGGTTGCCTTTTCACTCTGTTGATTGTTTCTTTTGCTGTGCAGAAGCTTTTTAGTTTAATATAATCCCATTTGTTTATTTTCCCTTTGGTTGCCTGTGCTTTGGGTGTCATATTCATGAAGTCTGTATCCACTCCTACTTCCTGGAGTGTTTCCCCTATGTTGTCTTTAAGGAGTTTTAGTGTTTCAGGGAGTATATTTAATTCTTTAATCCATTTTGAGTTGATTTTGGTATATGGTGAGAGGTATGGGTCTAGTTTCATTCTCCTACATATGAATATCCAGTTTTCCCACCACCATTTGCTGAAGAGGCAGTCTCTTCCCCAGTGTGTAGACTTGGTGCCTTTGTCAAAGATCAGATGGCTGTAGGTGTATGGGTTGATTTCTGAGTCTTTTATTCTATACCTTTGGTCCAAGTGTCTGTTTTTATACCAGAACCATGCTGTTTTTGTTATTATAGATTTGTAGTATAGCTTAAAGTAAGGTAGTGTTATGCCTCCAGCTTTATTTATTTGCTCAGGATTGCTTTGGCTATGCGTGGTCTTTTGTTATTCCATGTAAATGTCCTCATAGTTTTTTTCCATTTCTGAGAAAAATGTCATTGGAATTTCGATGGGGGTTGCATTGAATCTGTAAATCACTTTGGGTAATATGGACATTTTCATAATGTTAAGTCTTCCGACCCAGGAGCATGGGATATCTTTCCATCTTCTTGTGTCCTCTTTAATTTCTCTCAGCAGTGGTTTGTAGTTCTCTTTGTAGAGTTTTTTCACATCCTTAGTTAACATTATTCTTAAGTATTTTATTTTTTTTGTGGCTATTGTAAATGGGCTAGCTTTCTTGATTTCTTTTTCTGCATGTTCATATTCCATATACTTTTTCAGATCACAATGGATTAAAATTAGAAATCAATAACAAGCGAAACTCTGGAAACTATTGAAACACATGGAAGTTAAAAATCAAAAAATTTCTTGAAACTAATGACACATCATACCCAGACCTGTGGGATACTGCAAAAGCAGTAGAAAAGGGGAAATTTATTGCTGGAGCAATCAGAGAAGCGAAGGAAATAAAGGGCATTCATATTGGAAAAGTTGAAGTCAAACTGTCCCTGTTTGTGGATGGTATGATCCTATATATTGAAAAGCCTAAAGCCTCTATAAAAAAAAAAAAAACTCTTAGAGTTGATAAACGATTTCAGCAAAGTTGCAGGATACAAAATCAACACGCAAAAATCAGTAACATTTCTGTACTGTTTGCTAGTACTTTGTGGAGAGTTTTTTTTTCCATCTAAATTTGTCAAGGATATTGGCCTGTTGTTTTCTGTTTTTTTTGTTGTGTCTTCGTCTGGTTTTGGTATTAGGGTGATGTTGGTTCATAGAATGAGTTTGGGAGAATACCCTCTGCTTCAATTTTTGAAATAGTTTGAGAAGAATTGGTATTAAATCTTCTTTAAAAGTTTGGTAGAATTCAGCAGTGAAGCCATCTGGTCCTGGGATTTTCTTTGTTGGGAGACTGCTGATTAGTGCTTCAGTCTCATTGCTCATTATTGGTCTGTTCAGATTTTCAGTTTCTTTTTGGTTCAGTTCTGGTAGGTTGTATGCATCCAGAAATTTATTCACTTCCTCTAGATTTTCAAATTTGGTGGTGTATAGTTGTTCGTAATAGCCTCTAATGATTTTTTGTATTTCAGTGGAATCAGTTGTAATGTCTGCTTTTTCATTTCTGATTTTCATTTGAGGCTTCTCTCTTATTTTCTTGGTTAATCTAGCTAATGGTTTGTCAGTTTTGTTTATCTTTTCAAAAAATCAACTTTTTCTTTTGTTGATCTTTTGTATCTTTTTTTTTTTTTTTTTTTGTCTCTGTTTCATTTACTTTTTTTTTAAAGATGACCGGTAAGGGGATCTTAACACTTGACTAGCTGTTATCATTTACTTGTGCTCTGATCTTTTTTATTTTTATTTTTTTTCATCTACAAATTTTGGAGTTGGATTGTTTTTGCTCTTCTAGTTCTTTGAGGAATGGAAAGCAGCATGTCAAAGGGATACCTGCAGTCCCATGTTTTTTTGACTTCAGTATGTTTTCTATCTATATTTTCTTGCATCATGTTGAGTTTCCTTAAGATTACCATTTGGAATTCCTCTACATGCACATCATGAGTTTCTTGTTGTTTGGGGTCTGGTTCTAGAGAATTTTGTTTTTCTTTGGGGGTATCACGTTTTCCTGTTTTGTTCATGCTTCTCATATGTCTGTGTTGATGTCTGGGCATCGTCTTTTAATTTTTCGATTAGTTTATGAAGGGAGAAACTTACCTGTAGAAGTGGTCTATGTTGACAGTTGGGTTGGGCATTTTAAGTTTGGTTCTGTGTGAGTACGGTAGTATAATATTTACGTGACTTCATGGACTGTGTTCAATCTTGGAGTTGTCTGTGGGTGCTTTCATGGCCTAAGCAGTGGAGCTCTCAGCAGTTTCTTGTTGTGGTGGATGACACCAGGCAGGGTTGTTGTGTTTGTGAGCTGGGCCTTGAGTACCTTGTGGGGTGTGCTGGTTTGCTCAGTGCTTCCTGAGCTGACTTGAGCGACCCTGTACAGGGTTGTCAGGGTCACCATCAGAGCTTCAATTTCTGGGGTAGGTGTTGTGCCTGTGGCTGTTCCTCTGCTAATGTGGGTGGGGTTGCCATGGTACTGAGTAGGTTGCACACCCCTGGGAGAAGAACCGGGGCACTTCTCAGTGTCCCTGCGTGAGGTAGACAGGCTCTCTGGATCTTCCCCACTGGAATATATGCATCTAGGTAAGTTTACCAGAGACATGCACGACTGCATGCACCCTGCACTCCCCGCACCCCCTCCCCATGGGTGGGAAATTTCAGAAGGCTTTCTAAGATGGGCAGGTTGGTGAGTTCCAGGTCAGAGATGGGTGTGGTTCTACCAGAGATACACAGGACTAGGTGCACCCAAGAGGGGCCAGTGCACTCCCTGCATGCACCCTCTCTGCTGGGGTGGGAGACTCACCAGAATTAGGCTGGTCTGCCACAATAAGGCAGATTCCCATGTCTTGGCTCCTATCCCAAAATGTCTAAGTCCAGCAGCCGCCTGGAACCAAGGAGGGTGGGGAGAGTCAGCCTGAACTTCCCCTCTGGAAAAATGCAGTTGTGTGGGCTCCTAGCCACTCTTCACACTGGGCTTACTGCCCACAAGAACCATGTGCTTACCTTGCTGCTTGATTTGCAGGCATCTGCGGTGGGAGCACCCACCTTTTCTTAGCAGTGCAGTGTCTCTCCAGTCTCTGCACCAGTCTTGGTTAGGTGTTTTCCTTGTCTTTCTATGTTGCCGTCTCAAGTTTACAGATCTTGGGAGGTCTTCCTCACTATTTTTCTGGATTCTGTCATTTTTTCCTAGAACTCTATTCTACAGAATACTTGTTGCTTTGGAATTCCTTTCCTTTGCATTAGAGGCAAGGGCTGACTGCCTCTACTCAGCCATTATATCTGGTCTCTGGCATAGGGGGGATGCTGCAGCTCTTCGCTCTCCCCCAGCCACATCCAGTTCACCTTGCTGTCACCAGTCAGTGGAATTATTTATTTGTTTATGTGCCTTGATGTGTCTTAGCCCGCCAGGACCAGAGGAGGAGGAGAAGGAGGGTACAATGTTATGGTGTAGCTGCTGAATGCACTTTTGGGTGTAAATCTTTTTTACCCAAAAAATACTTATTATTTAAATCAATAAAATACTAATAAATATTCAATAAAATTCTCACCACAAAATAAGTTGGTGAGGTGATAGATACATTAATTAGCTTGACTGAATCTTTCCACAATGTATACATAGATCAAAACACCACATCGTACCACATACACACACAATTATTTTTTAACTAAAAATAATTTTAAAAAGAAAAAAAATACCTATAATGCAGAATTTTCTTCGACATATTATTATTTAAAGAAAAGTTAGTAATATATTATTAATAATAACAAAGGATATTTATGAGCGGTCTTCGAAAATTGATGAAAAGATGTATATTATCTTTTAATTCTGTTTCCCATGAACTTTATGAAGTACCCTCGCATTAAGTGCATTATTATTTACTAGACATTGTGTTAAACGCTTATATTTATTATCTCATATAATCTTCACATCAACTGTTAATCCCTATTTTATACATAAGAAAACAGAGACTTAAAGAAAGTAAGTTACTTGTCCAAGATTATACAGTTATAAATAGTAGAACACAGACTCAAACCCAGGTCACTCTAATTTCAAAGCCCATGTTCTTACATAACCATGTTGTTGAATTCTATAGTAATATAAATGTACTGGAAAGGAGTTGGGAGATGATCTAAGGAAAAACTGTCATGTGATTTTTTTTTATTAATGCTTTCTCACATTAAAATATCTATTAGGATGCTTCTCTTTAATTTTTATATATTAAGTGCAGGTCTTTTTCAATTTATGCTTATATTTTCACAATCACAAATGCTAAATAGTGTTCGTATGTTTGAATAAAAATCTTGCTTACAGATTATTTGGCCACTATTGTAAATTCATTTTTCATTGAAATATCCTTTCCAATATTTGTTGTTAAGAGTTCAGGATGGGGCCGGCCCCGTGGCGCATTCGGGAGAGTGCGGCGCTGGGAGCGCAGCGGCACTGGGAGCGCTCCCGCCGCTGGTTCGGCTCCTATATAGAAATGACCAGTCTGCTCACTGGCTGAGTGCGGTGCGGCCGGTCACAAAAAAAAAAAAAAAAAAATAGTGCAGGATGGCTTATTATTTATGAAAGTTTGAAAATCTGTATTACTGATGGACACCCTGAGAATTGCTAGTTTAAAAGATTATGTTTACTTAATAGAGCCATACTCATTTTATGTAGAACTTAGAATTGAAATATATGGCCATAGATAACTAGATAACTAGAATGGTGAGAAAATAATTGTATGCATACATGGGAAAGGAATAAGAAAAAAATCAGATCAAGAGAAAGTGGTATATCATAATAATGTTTCTTTTTCTTTGGAGTGTAACTAGAAATAATTCCTTACATTTTTGGATCTGTGATCATTTTAAGTAGTACTGAACTTCAATATATTTTAGGCTATTTTGACAAAATATGTGTGACTGAAAGAGATTTTAATAAGGAGTGATGAAAATATTGTTAAATAAAGTGGTTAAATTATATTATGTCCAGTCCTCTCACTAACAGGATGGAGTTTTCACTTTAAGGCGTGCAAACCTGAAATGGAATGTTTTCAGTTTGTAGGAAAGAGGAATGATTTTCCTTATCCACTGTCTTTTGTAATCACCTCCCGTTAGATGTGGGATACCCATTCCTGCTCTAATGGAGCCAAAGAATCCATTATTAAGTCCTCCTCTCATTCTCTTTTTATCTCTTAAAAGCCGCTTTTAGGTATAGGAGAAAAACATCTTAAGTGGTTCACTCTCTAATTCCACAAGGTCTTTTAATGTGAAAAGGCCCCTCCAAGTGTAGCATTTATGAGTTAATTGGATCATTTTTTCTTCAGTCCAAATGAGAGGATCCACAGAGAATCCTACTTCTACAACTCACAAATTCCCTTTTCAGATGTATATCACAAATTTTCCCTAGGGGCAAACTACCTTTTGACTTTGACACTGTTAAAAATGCAAAGAGAAGCCTCCAAAGTCTCTCAGCAATTTAAGCAGATTTATCATTTATCTACACAGAAAAACCATATCAGAGTACTAAGAGGGCTTTTTATCCTGTTTAAAGTCATAGATGCATGGACTCTGAGTAAGAAAATTCTTTGGAGATCATCTAGTTCAGAGATCTGCAAACTTTCTGTAAAGGACCAGATGGCAAATATTTTAGATTTTCCAGGTCTTGAACCAGCTCTTCTCAATGACAAGCTAATCAACTTTTTTACATTGTTCTTATAAAAATGTAAAAACCACCTGTTGGTCTTGGGTCTTACAAAAATAGGTGCTCTACTGCATTTGGCCCATGAGGTGCAGTTTGCCAGCCCCTAAACTAGTTCACTGTTTCTGTGTGTGTGTGTGTGTGTGTGTGTGTGTGTGTGTGTGTGTGGTTTTTGTGATAAACTAAGTGGATAGTGAATTCTGATTGAGGAATTCTTAAAGATTTTACCCCACAACCAAAGCTTTTGTGAAGAGAAATCTCTTTAGTACAAAACCAAAAATTTCATTAGAGCATTTGTTATATAACAAGGTTACTTCACAACCCTTAGTTCATTGTTTCTTAAACTGAGAAGTACTTACTTAGCATGCTTAATGAAAATGCCTGGATATTTTGTCTTCTTTCCTTAGCATTAAATTGTAAATGGCCATTCTTTGTAATGATGCATTCCCAAAGTAAACCTTTAGGTAAATATACATTGTACAATGGTGGGGATAGTTTACAGAAAAAGGAGGACTACTTATTTTATTATTTTACAATTTATTATTTTCTCTTTTTATGATTTTTTTTTCCTTTTTTTGAATTTAATGATAGTTGATTGTATATAACTGTGGGGTACAGAGTTGAATATCAATACCTGTGTGCAATATGTGATGCTCAAATCAGGATAATTAGTATATTCATCATTATACAAAGTAATCATTTTTTGTGTCCCTCTACCAATTACTCCCTTACATTCCTTCCCTCCCCTTTTCCCACCTCCAAGAACCTCAGTTCTGTTTTCTCCTTTTGAAATTTCAAGATATTATTGTGATAGTTGTATCTTTCTTTCTTTTTTTTAACTTATTTTCATTTATTTATTTTTTACCCCCCACTTAATGAGTGAGGACATGTAGTATTTTTCTTTCTGTGCCTGGCTTATTTCACTTAACATAATATTCTCTTAAGTTCATCCATGTTGCTGCAAAAGGCAGTATTTCATTCTTTTTTATGGCTGAGTAGTATTCCATTGTGTAAATATACCACATTTTCCTTATACAGTCATCCAACAATGGACATTTAGGTTGTTTCCAACTCTTGGCTATTGTAAATAGAGCTGCTATAAACATGGGAGTGCAGGTATCCCTTTGACATAATGATTTCCATTACTCTGGATATATACCTAGCAGGGGAATTGCTGGATCATATGGCACTTCTGTCTGTAGTTGTTTGAGGAACTTCCATACTGTTTTCCATAATGGCTGCAGTCCATAATTTACAGTCCCATCAACAGTGTAGGAGGGTACTCCTTTCACTGTATCCTCGCCAGCATTTGTTATTCTGTCTTTCTGATAATAACCAGTCTCAATAGGGTGAGATGATGTCTAAATGTAGTTTTGATTTGCATTTCCATGATGCTGAATTATGTTGAGCATTTTTTCCTGCGTATCTTGGCCATTTGTCAACAAATCTTCCTTTGAGAAATACCTATCAGCTAATTTGCCCATTTTTTATTTTACTTTATTTTTTACAAGGATATGCACATTTATTTGTTCAAATAACAAATATGTAAATTGAATAACCCATGAATAACAAAATACACTGTAGAAAGTAGGGTTTCAAATTTTCACAACAACTGGACAAGTAAAACTTATTAAAATTTACATTTTTCATATTATAATCTCTATAATTATTTGAAATAGCTGTCTAAAGTCTTCCAAGAGCATGCAAATATCAAATTAATTTCAACAGAGGAAGATGAATAAACTTTTCAAAGGCAAATTAATTTCTAAGCAAATCAACAAGTCCATTTCATAAAAATAAATCAAGAATAGAAATTAAATATCTAAGTTTAGCAACATAAATTGCATAAAAAATCAGTAAAACAGAATATAAACACAAGGGCACTTCAAAAAGTTGAAAAAATAGAATTTAAAGATAATAGAAATCTCTGCTGGTGGCTCTCCTTATGTCAATGTGATTGAGTGTCAGGTGGGCCACCTGCATGCATGGTGGCTGTGGCTGCTGTGGTGTCAAGCCACTTTTTTAGCAGCCATGGCTGTAGAAGTAGCTGTAGTGGGCCACCTGCACAGAAGTGTTGTTTTCAGCATGGTCTTTCCCTGCTTTGGGGTGGGGGGGTATGGCCCTCGGCTCCTTGCCTAGGACCCCAAGTGTGCACTCTTGACTGCTGGGCAGAAGGGCCTGTGACTCTGGCTCTTTGCCTGGGATACCAGGCATGCTCTCTGGCCTGCTTCCAGGTGGAGGGGGCTGCATGCCTCATCCCTTTGCCTAGGACCCCAGATATGCTCTCTCACCTGCATTTGGGTGGAGGGGGTTGTGGCCCTCGGCTCCTTGCCTAGGACCCCGGGCATGCTCTTTTACCTCCTTCTGAGTGGACGGGGCTGCAGCCCTGGGCTACTTGCCTAGGACACCAGACATGCTCTTTTGCCTGCTTCTGGGTGTATAGGGCTGCAACCTGTGGCCCTTTGCCCATTTTTTAATCGAGCTATTCATTTTTTTACTCTTAAGTTGTTTGAGTTCCTTGTATATTTTATTAATATCCTTTGCTGGATGCATAGTTTGCAAGTATTTTCTCCCACTCTGTAGGTCATCTTTTAGCTCTGTTGTTTCTTTTGCTGTACAGAAGGTTTTTAGTTTGATATAATCCTATTTGTTTATATTTCCTTTCATTGCTGTGGTTTTGAGGTCATATTCATAAAGTCTTTCCCCAGTCCTACTCCTTGAAGTGTTTCCCCTATGTTTTCTTTTAGGAGTTTTATAGTTTCAGGTCTCATATTTAAGTTTTTAATCCATTTTAAGTTGATTTTGGTATATAACTAGAGGTACTAGTCTAGTTTCATTCTCCTGCATATGGTTGTCTAGTTTTCCCAGCACAATTTATTGAATAGGCAGTCTTTTCCCCAATGTATGTTCTTGGTCCCTTTGTCAAAGATCAGTTGGCTGTAAGTATGTGGGTTGATTTCTGTGTTTGCTCTTCTGTTTCATTGGTCCAAGTGTTTGTTTTTATGCCAGCACCATGCTCCTTTGGTTACCATAGCTATATAGTATAATTTGAAGTCAGGTAGGTTTACGCCTCAGCTTTAATTTTTCTGTTAAGGATTGCTCTGACTATTTTTGGTCTTTCGTTTTTCCATATGAATGTTAGGATTGTTTTTTCTGTTTCTGTGAAGAAAGCCATCAGTGTTTTGATGTAGAATGCATTGAATCTATCAGTCACTTTGGGTAGTATGGACATTTTCACATACTAATTCTTCTAATGCAAGAGCATGGAATATCTTTCCATCATTTTGTGTCTTCTATAATTTCATTCATCAGTGATTGTAGTTCTCATTGTAGAGATCTTTTACCACCTTGGTTAAATTTATTCCTAGGTATTTTATTTTTTTTGGTTAGTATTGTAAATGGGCTAGCTTTATTTCTTTTCTGCTAGTTTGTTATTATAGTATAAAAGCACTACTGGTTTTTGCACATTGATTTTGTATCCTGCAACTTTACTAAAATAGTATTTAAACTATAATGGTTTTATTGTAGAATTTTTAGGCTTTTCTATATATACGATCATGTCATCTACAAGCAGGGACAATTTGATTTATTTTTTTACAATCTATATGCCCTTTATTTCTCATGCCTTATTACTCTAACTACTACTTCAAATACTATGTCAAATAGGAGTGGTGAGATTGAGCTTCCTTGTCTTATTCCCATTCTTAAGGTAAAAGCAGCTTTTTCCTAGTCAGTTTGATATTCGATAGTGGGTTTTTCATGTTTGGCTTTTACTGTGTTGAGATACTTTCCTTCTATACTTAATTTGCTGGCAGTCTTTATTATGAAGCAATGCTTAATTTTGTCAGTTGCTTTTTCTGCATCTATTGAGATAGTCATATGATTTTTGTCCTTTATTTTGTTGATGTGGTATATCTTATTTATTAACTGGTGTATGTTGCTCCATCCTTGCATCCCTGGGATGAATCTCACTTGATTGTGGTGTACAATTTTTTTGAGGTGTTTCTATGTTCTATTTGCTAATATTTAATTGAGGATATGGCATCTGTGTTCTTCAGAGATATTGGCTTGTAGTTTTCTTTTTTTTTGTTGTATCTTTGTCTAGTTTTGGTATTAGGGTGATGCGGACCTCATAGAATGAGTTTGGGAGAATAGTATCTGTTTCAAATTTTTGGAATAGTTTCAAGAGAATTTGTATGAATTTCTTTTTAAAGGTTTGGTAATATTCAGAAATGAAGCCATCCGATCCTGGGCTTTTCTTTGTTGGGAGACTGCTGATTACTGCTTCAGTCTCATTGCTCATTATTGGTCTGTTCAGATTTTCTGTTTCTTCTTGGTTCAGTCTTGGTAGTTTGTATGGGTCCAGAAATTTATCCATTTCCTCCAGGCTTTCAAATTTGTTGGTGTATAGTTGTTCATAATAGTCTCTGATGATTCTTTGTATTGCTATGGTATTGTTTGTAATGTCACCTTTTTCATTTCTAATTTTTGTAATTTAGGTCTTCTATCTTCCTTTTTTAGTTAGCATATCTAATGGATTATCTATATCTTTATCTTCTCAAAAAACCAACCTTTTGTTTCTTTGATCTTTTGTATCATTTGGGAGGTCTTTCTTTCATTTAGTACTGTTCTGATCTTTATTATTTCTGTCTACTAATTTTGGATTTGGATTGTTCTTGTTTTTCTAGTTCATTGAGTGTAGCATTTGGCTGTTTATTTGAACTCTTTCTATTCTCTTGATGTAAGCATTTATTGCAATAAACTTCCCTCTTAGTACTGCTTTTTCAGTATCCCACAAATTTTGGTATGATGTGTCTTTATTTTCATTAGTTTTAAGAAAATTTTTGATTTCCTGTTAATTTCTTCTTGGACTCATTGATCATTCAGGACCATGTTGTTTATGTTTCCATATGTTTGTATAGTTTCTAGAGTTTTACTTGTTATTGATCTCTAGTTTTAATCCATTGGGGTCTGAAAAGACACTTGAACTTATTTTGATTTTTTTTAATTTGTTGAGACTTGATTTGTGACCTAATATTTGCTCTATACTGGACAATGTTCCATGTGCTGATGAGAAGAATGTATATTCTATAGTTGTTGGATGAAATGTTCTATAGATATCTGCCAAGTCCAATTGGTCTGAAGTGTGCTTTAAGTCTTACGTTTTTCTGTTCATTTTTTGCCTAGATGATCTGTCCCATGTTGAGAGAGGGGTGTTCAGGTCCCCAGCTCTTATCATATTTGAGTCTATATATTTCTTTAGGTCTAATAGTTTTTGCTTTATATATTGGGGTACTCTGATGTTGGGTGTACATATATATCTAATAGTTATGTGTTCTTGCTAGGTATATCCCTTTATCATTACATAGTTGCCTCCTTCTTTTTTTGTGGTTTTTGTTTAAAAGCCTATTTTATCTGAAATAAAAATAGCTACTCCTGTTGTTTTTGACTCCCATTTGTGTGGTATATCTTTTTACATCCCTTCACTCTTAGTGTGTGTGTTTGTCTTTAAAGGTGAGGTGAGTCTCTTGCAGACAGCGTATAGTTGGTTCTAGCATTTTAACCTAACCAGCCAGTCTGTGTCTTTTGAGTGTGGAATTTAATCCATTTACATTTAAGGTTGTTACTGAAAGGTACTATCTTACTCCTGGCATTTTATTGATTTTCATTTGGATGTTTTACAGTCTTTTCTTTCTTGCCCTTTTATTGTTTGTCTTCAGTGTTTGTTGGTTTTTGGAGGTGGTAAAATACAGTTTTTCTTTTTCTCACTTGCTTTTTTGTTCTACCAGTGGGTTTTGTTCTTTATTGTTTATTTATGGTAGTGATTATCATTTTTCAGATTCTAGATGCAGGACTCCCCTTGATGATTTCTTGTAGGGCTAGTGATATGGTGGCGAATTCCCACAGTTTTTGTTTGTCTGGGAAATACACTATTTTTCCTTCATTTCTGAAGGATAGCCTTGCTCTGTATAGTATTCCTGGCTGACTGGTTTTTTTTCTTTCTTTTAGTATTTTGAATATATCATCCTGTTCTCTTCTGGATGTAGAGTTTCTACTGAGAAGTCTGCTGTTAGTCTGATGGGTACTCCCTGTAGGTGATTTGATGCTTTTCTTAAGATTCTCTCTGTCTTTGAGTTTTGCCAATTTGACTATAATGTGCCTTGGAGAGGATGTTTTGGGATTAAATCTGTTCGAGGTTCTTTGAACCTCCTGAATCTGAAGGTCCATGTCTCTTCCTATACCTGGGAACTTTTCCACTATTATTTCATTGAACATGTTCTCAATGCTTTTTTCCTTTTCCTCCCCTTCTGGAACACCCATGATTCAAATGTTTGTGTGCTTAGGGTCGTTTGCTAGTTCTCTTAGATTTTCTTCATTTTTTTAATTCTATTTTTTTTGTTTGCCTGTGTTATTTCAAAGGGATTGTCCTCAAGATCAGAAATTCTTTCTTCTGCTTGCTCAAGCCTGCTGCTTAAGCACTCATTTGTCTTTTTTATTTCATTGAATGATTCCTTCACTTCCAGAGTTCTGCTACATTCTTTTTTAAAGTATTAACCCCTTTGTTAATTATCTACTTCATATCCTGGATAATTTTGCTTATTAGTTCATTGTGTCATCTGACTGTGTCTTCTCGTTTCTCATTGAGTTTCCTTAAGATTTTTACTCAGAGTTCCTTTTCATTCATCTCCAGGGTTTCCTGTGGTATGGTGTCTGGTACTTGAGAGTTACTGTATTCCTTAGGTGGACTCATATTTTCCTTTCTTTCTTTCTTTTTTTTTAACATTTCTAGTATCTCTTCATTGATGTTTGGTCATATGCTGGAGCAGTTGCTTCTTCTAGTATCTCCTTCCCTGGACTCTACTGGTGACCTTCTTTGAGTCAGTGCAGATGAGTGGTCACCAGTCTGCCTTCATAGTGGCAGTGGCCGCTGCTGTGGTAGCAGTCTGCCCTTGCAGTGGTGATGGCTGTGGTGGTGGCTTTGGCAGACCGCCCATATGGTAGGGATGACTCCAGCTGTGGCAGGCTATTTGCACAATGATGGTGGCTGTCTGGCAGTGCCAATGGTGGTGGTGACTGCAGGAGTTGCAGTCGCAGCAGCTGCCCACTTGGCTGTGGTGTCCACAGTAACAGCCAGTGCAATTCCGGTGTCTGAAGTGTCAGCGAGGTTACCTTGCAGCTGCAGCAGTGGTATCAGCAATAGCAGCTGTAACTGCCTCCCTAGAATCTGCAGTGCCCTTGGTGGCACCAAGGTTACCTCATAGGGGTAGTAGCAGTGCTAAAAAGGAGGACTATTAAAGAGTCAAGTTCCATGAGTAGTGAGCTTGACTTCCTCTATAAAATAAATGGGCTCCTTGTCATGCTCTTTTTCCCATATTCCCGTACAGCTCCCTATTTAAGCTCTAAAATTCTTAAAAGTTTGCAAATGACATTCTGTAATTTTCTTTTGAGGGAATTTCATTACAGATTAACACTAGTTACATAATGACACTTTTTGCTTAAAAAATGGTTATGAAGAAAAAACTTTCTATAAAATAAGGTGTAATTATATGGGATTAATGGAAGTCTTTTTTAGCTTCACATTCCCCATGAACCTAGGAGTTCACTTGATGTCATCTGTTAGACTCTGAAGCCTAGATGCCCCATGAACCCAATTTCTTTCAGAATAATGGATAGTTAGGATGCAGTTGTATATTATAGGCATGTAGCCATGGCCCTGATGTCACCAGATCAGGATATGTTCTGTTTAATGAATTTCTTCATCTTTTTTTTTCCAAATTTTATTTTATTTTGTCAGCATATAATGTGGTTGATTATTGTGGCCAATTACTGAAACCTCCCTCCCTCCTTCCTCTCCCCCCTCCCTCCCAACGATGTCCTTTCTGTTTGCTTGTCGTATCAACTTCAAGGAATTGTAATTGTTATGTCTTCTCCCCCCCCATTTTTTGTGTATTTATTTATTTATTTTTAGCTCCCACAAATAAGTGAGAACATGTGATATTTCTCTTTCTGTGCCTGACTTGTTTCACTTAATATAATTCTCTCTAGGTACATCCATGTCATTGAAAATGGCAGCATTTCATTATTTTTTATAGCTAAGTAGTATTCCATTGTGTAGATATACCACATTTTCTGTATCCACTCTTCTGATGATGGACGTTTGGGCTGGTTCCAACTCTTAGCTATTGTAAAAAGTGCTGCGATGAACATTGGGGAACAGGTATACCTTTGACTTGAGGAATGCCAATTAAAAAATGGGCAAAAGAGCTAAATATGCATTTCTCAAAGGAAGATATATGAATGGCCAACAGACATATGAAAAAATGCTCAGCATCACTCAGCATTCGGGAAATGCAAATCAAAACCACACTGAGATACCATCTCACCCCAGTTAGGATGGCTAATATCCAAAAGACTGTGAATGATAAATGCTGACGAGGTTGCAGAGAAAAAGGAACTCTCATACATTGTTGGTGGGACTGCAAAATGGTGCAGCCTCTATGGAAAATGGTATGGAGGTTCCTCAAACAATTGCAGACAGATCTACCATATGAATTTCTTCATCTTAATGGCTACAATAATTTAAGACTATGGAATGAAACACACAGACACATGCATATGTTCATACACACACACACACACACTCCAAAATGATACTTTCACAGTTCTATATAAGATGGAGTTAAAATAGCAGATATAAAGAAGAATAAGTATATTAACCTTTGGACAGAGCTTTGCAGATGTAACTGCAAATCAGTTTAATGTACAGTGCAAAACTGTAAATCAGTTCTTTAGAGAAAACTTGAGAGCAACTGTCTAGGAAAAGGGCACACCTTTTTTTTTTTTTTGTCCTTTTTGAGACCGGCCGCACCACGCTCAGCCAGTGAGCACTGTGAGCGCACCGGTCATCCCTATATAGGATCCGAACCCACGGCAGGAGCGCCGCTGCGCTCCCAGTGCCGCACTCTCCCGAGTGCGCCACGGGCTCGGCCCAGGGCACACCTTTTTACAGATTTATTAGTTGGAGACATTTATTAAAATATCTATTTGAATTTGGTATTCATAGCAATTTTTTTCTCTCAGTAAGAACTTTTCAGCACTGAACAGAATTACAGTTCTCAGAAAAGTAGTCTTATACCTAAGGAGAGATTAGTTTTTGCAGAGTTCTAAGTAATGAATTTATAAATATCCCTCCTTCTCTTTTGATTTTAACTGAAGTTTAATCTTTATCAAAAACATGTTTATTTCAAAAGTGTCACTTCTGGAATGTGGTATTACTAGTAATAACACTTAAACCTTCTGGTACTTTGTATCATCTTCAAAAGTATTCCTGCTAAGGAAGACATTTGGTTTAGTGTTCCAAAAGGCAGACCTAAAGCTTTGATAAAGTTGGAGTCCCCAAAGCTTCAGGCAGTAAGCTAATCCAAATAACCAACCTAAATTCCATACTTACTATATTTTCTGTGAAATTTTTTTCCCCATGAAGTAGAATGCATAGCTGCTTTAGGGACTTTTGGAAAGATTAGAAACATTATCTGTGTAGTTCTTCAGGATGCTGGGCGTCCAGAAAATCAAACACATGAAAGGTCATTACACATTTGTGAAGGCAGATATTATTTGCCTAAGCATATATTATGTCTAGTTGAATAGAATTTGCTTGTATTTTCCCTTGCTGTTTATTTTTGTCTTGACTTTTTAAATAATGAAAACTAATGACTGGGCAATCCTGATTGAGTAGCCATTATTATGGTTTGAGAATAGAAGTCAAAGAATTTCTGAATGTTTGCACTTTTTAGATCAATGTTTAGAAGCACATGAAAGTTGCTTGCTATCTACCTCCCATAGCATGTGGAAATTTCAATATTTCTTATGTTTGTTTGTCATATAAATCAACATTATCTTTCTCTTTATTATCTGTTAATCATTTACATTTTATAATTATTTACCAGTTTTCAAAATGAGTGTGTTCTCCTAAACATTATCTGATTTGAGCCTCCACGTTATCTGCTGAGAGAGGAGATTCCAAACATTTTATTACAATCAATTCTAAAGTATATTAAAACTCACAGAGTACTTTTCCCTTATATTATACCTAATTGATACATTACAGTATTAGTCTATTATTTTTTGTTCAGATTTTATTGAAAATGGAAGAAATCGCTTCAATAGATAAAATTAATTTTGGTCGTTCTTCAACTTTCTCTTCTCCTGTGCTTAGATTCTTCCTTGTACCTAAAAGGCACACTTGTTATGTATGTTCCACCTCGAGGTTAATAATAAAATATGGACAGCAATTCTGCTGTCTTATGAAGGTTGCTTTGGTTGAAAGAAACAGAATCCCACTCATGTTTGCTTAAGCAAAAAATATAAGAGTAGAGGGAATTTATTTCAAGGATCTATGATTCCTTAGAGAACTCAAGGGCAGAAAGTTAATACTTAGGAGGGACTAGAATCAGGAATTGAAAAGACATCAAGGACCCAGGTAAAAAATATTTCCCTCTTTGTTTCCCTAGAGGTATATGATCTCTTGTTTCTACTTTTTCTATGTGTGGATGTTTTATTCCTCACATTCTCTGCACATTGGCTTTTTTCTACATTTCTGGGAATGTGACAGAAATGGCTTTTCTATAATGTTCTCATTTTAAACAAGTACCAGAAAAACCGTCTCTGAATTCTAACTCTAAATTTCCAAGGAAGAGAATCTTATTGCCCCAATTTGGGTGAAATACCAGTTGCCTACAACGAAGGGACTGGGTGTAACATAGCACCAATGTGGCATTTGGGAGTAGCCATAAGTTTAAGGAGAAATAGAGGCTGGAAAGTCTCCCCACAATGTGTTTACCAGGACTGCCTTTATATTTAAATATTAATTCTGAAGTTTTACTTTGGAAGACTGTGAACACTGACTTTCCATTAAGAACAGGTGCAACTAATGAAGTGACAACCTCTCCTCAGTCTAAATGCCTAAGTTTGCTGTTTCATGTTAAATGCAACTGAGAAATTACAATGTTATGATTAATTTTGCTTTGCAGCCAATAACTACAACTAGTTCATCAAGTGAACTTGTATTACCCCTACAAGCTGTGTCCCTTCCAAGTGAAAGAGTACCTGACATACTTGAATATTTTTCTCCAGAATGGCTCAACACTCCAAGGTAAGCTTCACTGATAATCCAGTCTACATAACTACAATCTTAACTTGGAGTAGAATATAGAAATAGTTTACTTTTATTTTACACTACATTTTTAACATGTTATTCAGTCCCCCAAATAATCATGTATTGATTGGATAGGGACAAAAAAAATGGTATATTGCAAGGAAGTAGCCTAGCCAGGCAGTTACTTTCAGGTGCATTGGAAAACAGTTAATGTGAGGAAAGATGCAAGTGAGTATAGAATCTGTACATACTGATATCCTTCCAATTTGTTCACAAGAAGCTTAGTGTTGTCTCTTGCTTTTCTACATCATGACAAATAGAAATATGTATTCTATATTTTCCTACAAAGGGGTTTTCAACAGGGAAATAATGTGTTTGCTAACATTTTGTGAATATTTAAACAATTATTCATGTTTATCTTTTCTTTAAGTAGTGAAGGAGCAGTTATGATGCGACATGATGAAGGAAACGAATCTGAAACAGAAATTTCTGATACAAAAGGTTCTGAAACTCCAGCTGGTTCTTTGGACTCTAAAAGTCTCCAATGCCTAACAATAGTTGAAAGTGACACCCCCCTTATGGACTCTGGCTCTGAAAGATGTGTGATTGATTCTGACTCTGATAGAGGCATTAGTTTGGATTCTGACTTAGAACATTCAAAAGATTCTGACTCAGTAATATGGGGAATGGACTCAGACTCAGAAAAATGTCCCAGTGACTCAGACTCAGTGAAACATCTGCTAGAAGCAGAAAACTATCAGATGATTTCAGGCTCTGCAGAAGACCCGATGGAGTCAAAGCAACACCTGGTAGGAGTTGAACAGAGCCAGGTGGACTCTGACTCTCTGAAAGACTGGATGGACTCAGGTTCAGAAAAAGACTTGGTAGATTCTGACTCTGCAGAATATCAAATGGTCTCTGACAATGAAAAATCAGGGGTAGACTCAGACTCAGAAAAATGCCCCATGGCCTCTGCATCTGTGAAACACCTGCTGAAGGCAGAAAAACGCCAAATGGCCTCAGATTCTATAAAACGCCTAATTGAATCTGAAAAAAGTTTGATGGAGATGGAAAAACTTTGGAAGGTCTCTGGTTCTGAGAAGTATGTGTTGAACTCAGACAAAGAAAGTGGTAGAATGGACTCTGCTTCCGCACCTGCAGTATATCTGAAAGAAAAACACCAGGAGAAGACTAGTTCTGAGAAATATATGATAGACTCTGACTCTGGACCATGTGGGATGGACTCAGACTCAGAAAGATATGGACTAGCCTCAGCAAATGTGAAATGTCTCATGGATCTTAAAACATTCCAGTTGAGCGCTGACACTGAGGGGCTCTGGATGGATTCTTGGTCTGAAAGACGTACAATAGACTTAGACTCTGAATGCCTAGGGATGGCCTCTGATTCTGTGAAACACATGATGAAGACTGAAAAGTACCAAAAGGCCTCTAACTTGGAGAGTTTCTGTATAGGCCTTGGGTCTAAATCTGAAAGATGTCTCATGGACTCTGAAAGAGAAGAGTTGAACTTTGTCTATGATAGATACTGGGATAGTTCTAGAAAATATAAGCATAGGTCTATAGGACTTCAGGATAGCTCTGGAAGATGTCAGGATGACCTTCAAAAACATTGGGATAACTTTGAAAGACATCAAATAGACTCTGCTTCTAGAAAACATCAAACAAATTCTGAAAAGGAAAGGCATCAAAATGAGTTTGAAAGTGAAAGACACCTAATGGAGAAAGAGAGGGAACAGTGTCTGATACAATTTGAAAATAAGAGACTTCAAATGGATGAAGAGAGGGGAGGACATCTCAAAGAGTCTGACAATGAAAAAGAGCACAGGATTGAATGTGACAGTGAAAGACACCACCTTGACTCAGAAAATGAAGCACAACGGCTTGGTGCTCGCAAAAAGGATAATCGTCCTCTAGGTAAGCTTAAATGCATATGGCCTTTGAAAGCAGCTTGTTTCACAAGTTTAATTAATAGCATTATGACTCTTCCAAACGGCAGTAGCTTTAATAGATTTGGGCCTGAGATCATTTTATCAGAAATTCAGAGGATAGGTATCTTAACCTCAGATTTCTAATTCACTTTTAAAAATTAGGCAAATCGTCTTGCTTTAGTTAACATTTATCTTCTTATCTTAAAGGGAAGAAAATTAAAGAATTCTTAGCAAAGATGGTTATTCTGGTCCAAGTAATACCATACTGAATTTAGCTTCCATCATTCTGGAATGGGTGAATAGAAATTGCTCATAAGCTTTTCTTTATTATTAGTTATTGTGGAAAGAGGTAAATATATAAACCTAACTATATAAAGATTCAAATTATTTTGCTTCTCCTAAGTAGTTATTATCAAAGCTCTATAATTTTTAATAAATAGTTGGCATTTACTTCATCAGTCATGTTTATTTTATCACACTAAGTCATAATTCTCCATTTCCTAAGCCATTTTATTAAGGTATGCTTATTGTGATAAAGGAACTATTACCATCTCATAGATAGTTTTTTTCTTCATCTTAGTCATTTTGCACAGAGATCTTTAGTTACGACTAAAAGCACCAAAAGAAAACAAAGAACTTGTCCGAAAACATTTCTAAGAAAACTGCTCTTTGAAATTATAATAATACTCATAAATTCTATGTCTCAATAAACCCTTGTGACTTATTTCAAAAACAAGGTATTTAAAATAATACACATTTAATGTATGATCAGTGTGTTTCTACTTTAATATCCTATGTCCACATAATGAGCCTTGAAATTTGTTCTAAATAATACTGACTTATCCATGAGGTAATATGCTTTAAGTATGGTGAGCTACTGAAATCAATAAAAATTCAGTATACTATGTATTCTTGGGCATTTACTGATACAAAATGTTATCCAGAGGTCACACTGGTTGTCAGGTATATTTATCCTCAAGCCATTAATTCAGCTAGACTAACTGTGAGATATTTTACTTGAACAGTCAGAGGAAAATATTCATCTGATATTTTATAATTCCTGAGAAAAACTCTCTGAACTCAAGTTAGAAATTCAATTCTATTGGAAAGGATTAAGTAATGTGAGAAATTAATCTCTGAGATCTTCTTATAAAGAAGTTTATTGGTGGGATATTGATAAAGGTCTGTTACCTTTTATGAGGAGAGGGAAAATATCTTAAAACAATGTTTTTATTGGATTCGATCTTAGTAACACTAAATTAATTACCCCTAATCCATTATCATTCTGTTCTAATGAGGTAATATTAGCAATCCCTTAAGAGTTGCATTAATTAGCACAGAGGGTATTAAGATTTAAATTTCTCATCCAGCTCCAGTATTAATATATTCAAACACCATTTGATACAATTTAGTGAAATGGGATAACTACTGTTTAGGACTACAAAGACTCATGGCACTAAACTGCATTGTTACTGATATGCTTTTAAAATTTTGTCGATTGAATGCCTACTATGTGCTCAGCATATGTTATATTAAATACACAAAAGTATAATACCTTAAATTAAATAGCACCTTTCAGCATTTCAAAGTTCATTATGTAAAAAATAGCAGCTAATATTGATTGAATGTGTATACTGTGTCAAGCACTATGCTACACAAATCACATGCATTATTATATCTAATCCCCATTCATTATTGTTATCCCCCTTTACAGATAATAGCTAAGCTTTATGTAGCATACCAGGAATTTTTCTAAGAGTTTTACATATACTAATTCACTAGTGCTAATTTATTAATACTAATGCACCAGTTTTACATGTACTAATGCATTAAAACCTCACAATCTAGGAGGTAGGCAAAATTATCATCTTTATTTTAGCAATGCAGAAACTGAGGCACAAAGAAGCTATGTAATTAACCAAAGTTAAATGATAGAGTCAGGATGTGAACTCATGCTCTATCTAGAGTTTGTGCTTTAACCATGAAGACACACTATTTTTCACCTTTAAGAGGTATATACTATACCCATTTTATAGTGAGAACAATGAGGTGAAAAAAGTTCAAGTGACTTGTCCTGAACTTTGAACCCAGGTTTATCTGATTCCAGAGCCTAAGTTCTTAATCAAGCATAATTATATGTCAGCATGATCTTCTAAGTTAGAAAGAGCAATGATACTATAGTATTATTGAGCCTGCTTAAAATATGAGGAAAGTGAAGCTCAAGCAGACCTCTTCACTCAATGTGACATGAAATAATTAGTGACCATGCTAGTAGTGTGTAGGAACTGCTAGGCTAGCGTTATCTCAGCTACATCTGTGACTTCATGAAGTTTAAAACCTAATAGAGAAAATAATATTCCACATGAAACTAGTCAATTAACTATGCTTTCTCTAAGTCTACTTACATTTTAAATACTTGCAATTGGATGAGAATTATTCAATTTTTGGATTATTATTAATATAAAGCATGGATTGTTATATGGTCAATCCACAAGTAGAAGCATATATAAACATAAAAACAGTTTTTCTAGCTGTCCTCACTCATCTTTAGCTGTTGCATATTGAGAATATATTGGGTAAATGTGATTTTAAAAATCCTAGAAATAAAATATGTCTGTGGGCATAAGAAAGTGCCCTTTGTTTGCCACCTGTATGTCTTCTTTGACAAAATGTCTGTTGATGCTGTTTGCTTATTTTTTAATGTATCTTGGCTGATATTTTCCTTTTCATTAATAAGTAAGAAGACATATGTATAACAAAGACAAAATAAAAAGGAAACTGTTTTTTGTGCTACTAATCTTATGTTCACTCCTAAATGAGCAATATGCACTTCTTAAAATCAGCTTCACCATGTCTGTCTCTTCTCTATGCTCTCTAATAGTAAAGAGGTGTGAGGAAAACAGCCTTACTGTCTCTCCAAGGCCCAGAATTAAGTCTCTTTGCTCCTGTGACTATTTACAATAAATAGTAATAGGGGTTTTTTTTAAATAAATGAAGTTGGTTGCAAAACACCTTAATTTTTATTTTATCTTTTGTACAAAATACCTTTCCTGAGAATAGTCCAGAGCTTATTGATAATATTAACTTATTTGTTAAAATTCTGTACTTATATTCATCAACCATAATGATACTTAGAATATATGTTGCACCACATATTTTACACCAAGTACTGTCATTTTGGGATCTTTGAATTGCAATCTGCATTCTGTCTGACATCAACAGATATCTATAACCTCTCACACCCATTCTCTACCATAGCATATTGTTACCAACTTTTTAAATTGTGGCAAAAAATACATAACATAAAATTTAATATCTTAACCATTTTTAAATGTATAGTTCACAGGTATTAAGTACATTCACATTGTGCAATAGTTCAAAGGCATTAAGTTCATTCACATGTGCAACCAACCTCCAGAACTCTTTTTATCTTGCAAAATTAAAATTCTATATCCTCTAAAAAACTCCCCATTACACCCTGTAGAGCTATTTTACCTGCCCGTAATCCTGCACCGACTCCAATTGTAAAGCTAGGGCTGGGTCTGGAGCTCACAGACCCTTCAAGCACATTGTCCAGAATAGGTCACAAACTCATCACATGCCAGGCTGGATCACCAGACCCCACACACACCAGGCTGGGTCACCAGACCCCTTCACATGCAGGTCTATTGAGCTAGGTAACCAGCAAACAGGTCCTTGGAAGCCACAAGTTGGAAAAGCATGGCTGTGAGCATGGCGTCTGCCCAAGGCAGAAGCCAGCCAACTTGCAGTGCTGTGCAGGCACACCAACTCCACCCACACATACACAATTTGCTTACCAAGAATGCACTGCACCACCCCCAACCTGCCCCGAGCTGAGGGAACCTGACCAACCTATTCTATTTTCCCAACAATACACCCCTTCAGGGTCCCTTGCTGTACAATCTACGTGTTCAGAATCTTCCACGATGTTCCCTTAGCGAGGATAGATGACCCTTACATTTACATATTACACATTCCATCCCAGTCCCCAAATTCTTTAGCTTATTGCAGCACCAACTCAAAAGTCCAAAGTCTCCTCCTCTGAGACCAAAAGCAAAAGTCCTTCCAGCTGTGAACCTGTAAAAGTCAAAAACAAGTTTATCTACTTCCAAGATACAGTGGGACAGACATTGGGTACACATTCCCGTTCCAGAAGGGAGGAATAGAAAGGAAAAACAGGCCCCAAATAAATCCAAAACCCAAACAGGGCAAACGTTAAGCACACTGGGGCACCTGGACCCCTAAAGCGTTGTGCAGCCTCGCTCCTACAGCTCATCAAGTGCAGCCCATTGAGCTGCCTCATGCCTGCGGCTTTTCCAGACTGGCGCTGCACATTGCCAGCAGCCCCACAGTTCTGGGCTCCTTGTGGCAGTCCCACCGTCCTGGATCCACTAGACATTTCCTCAGAGGAGGTTCTCTGTAGGGGCTCTAACCCCACTTTTCTGCTCCACATTGCTCCGTAAATGACCTCTGCAGTGGCTCCACCCCTGCAGTAGGTCTCTGCCTGAGTCCCCCCACTTTTTCATACATCTTCCAAAATCTGGGTGGAAACTGCCACACCTCCATTGCTCTCACATACTGCTGGCCTGCAAACTTAACACAACATGAATGCCACCAAGGTTTTCGGCTTTTTTTCTTCAGAGGTGCTGAGGCAGGATTGCTCCAGCCTGGAGTGGCTGGGATGCAGGGAGCAGTTTTCCAAGGGCAGCTGCACTCCCTGTCTGTCTTCCCGGACAACTCAATCCTTCTAGGATGGGAGGGGCACTCTCCCAAACTTCTCAAATGCCTTCAGGGCCTGTGATGGGTGGGGCACCCTTCCAGACTTCTCAAATGCCTTTAGGGCATTTTCCCCATTGTCCTGGTTTTTAGCATCTGGCTGCCTCACTGCCAAGATAATATCTTTAACAAACAGTTTATCTGTTCACCCTTGCATTTTTCTCTTGCTCCCTGCTTCTCTACCACATGGCCAGGCTGCAGATTTTCCAAATCTTTATGCTCTGCTTCCCTTTTACATTCTGGCTTTTGAATTACTTCAATCATCTCAGCTTTCACCGGCTGCTCACTCAGTCTCAGGCAGTTTTGCAGCATTCGCCCACAGTTCAAACAGCTACATTTTTCCAGTCCATCAAGGAGTGGCTGCCCTGCCCCTATGCATAGCTGCAGCTCTCCTATAAGAGACAGGTAGTAATGGAGACTAACTTTTCCACCTTTTCACTAGGTGAAAACATACTTGAAATTCTGCAGGGGCACCCATCCTCAGGTCATCTGCCCTTCTGCATGTGGCACTCTTTTCTCAGGTTTACATGGCACCCGGCTGGCCATCAGGTTTAAGTGGCACCCTCCGAGCCTTCTGCCTTCAGACAAATGCAACATGCGTTTACTACATTGTCCCTAAAGCACGTTACACCATCCACCCTTAGGTCCCATAGCTGTAGCAGCCAGGGGCTCTCCCTGTTTCTGCTGCTTTACTGTCTCAATTTCTCGTGCACAACAGGTCATGCTGGGAGACACACAGTTTTCCTCAACTCACTACTAGGTTGGTCGTCTTCCCTGGTGTGAGAGGCAGGAGTGGCCAGTTGCTGCACGTCATCCTCCAGGACATTTATCTGTGCTTCCAACATCTCTGCTTTCTGCTGCAAATTTCAATCAGTTTGCAGTGTAGTGAGCAGCAGCCAGACTCTGGTCAGCAGAAAAGTGACCACCAGGCACCACATGCTCAAGGACAGCCACATTTCCTCCTTCTTCCAAGGGCTTTTGCCTCCTGTACCTTGTCAGGATCCTGTCACAGACTACGCCAATTGTAGCACTCTTAATCCTGTTCATGACGCCAATTGTAAAGCTCTTTTACCTGCCCGTAATCCTGCACTGACTCCAATTGTAAAGCTAGGGCTGGGTCTGGAGCTAACAGACCCTTTAAGCCCATTCAGAGACTGGGTCACAAACCCTTCACATGCCAGGCTGGGTCACCAGACCCCCTTCACACGCAGGTCTATTGATCTAGGTAACCAGCAAACAGGTCCTTGGAAGCTGCAGGTTGGAAAGGCATGGTTATGTGCACGGCGGCTGCCTGAGGCAGAAGCCAGCCAACTCGCGGCACCACACAGACACACTAACTTCACCCACCACACACAGTTTGCTTACCAAGAATGCGCTGTACCACCCCCAACCCACCCCGAGGCAAGGGAGGCTTACCAACTATTCTGTTTTCCCAACACACCCCCTCTCCTTCCAGTCCCTGGCAAGCACCATTCTACTATCTGTGTATATAAATGTGACTATTCTAAGTACTTCATATAAGTAGAAGCACACAGTATTTGTCTTTTTGTGACTGGCTTATTTCACTTAGCATAACATCTTTTACATTCATCCATGTTTTAGCATGTGTCAGAATTTTCTTCCTTTTTAAGGCTGAATAATATTTTATAGTAGGTATATACCACATTTTGTTTATCTATTCATATGTCAATGGACACTTGGTTTGCTTTCACCTTTTGGCTATTGTCAGTAGTGCTACTATGAAAATGGGTGTACAAATATCTCCCAGGCCAAACTTTCAATTCTGTTGGATATACCCTGAAAGTAGAATTGCTTGATCATATATTAACTTGATCATTAAGTTTTTGAGAAACTACCATACTGTTTTTTATAGTGTCTGCACCATTTTACATTTCCACTACAAGTCTACAAGGGTTCCAATTTCCTCACATCCTTGCTAACACTTGTTATTTTTTGTTTTTTGATAGTAGCCATCCTAATGGGTGCTTGTTAGACAATTTTATAACCTAATATTTTATTTAGTAGGACAAGAACTTGCTATGAATATTTTTAGAGTTAACTGACCATCTGCTTAATTTTGATATGGGGCACATAAATTACCAATATATGGTGGAACATCTTAAAATTAGCTTTCAATATTGCTTTAATAAACATGAAAATTAAGAACAGGATCACCATTACTAGTAAATATATATGACGAAAAATAGTATAATAAGAAACTTTTTTTCACTGCAGAATCATTTATTATACATTCTTCCTTTCTATATTTTTATTTTATTAGAAGTTGGAAAATAATTGAGTCTATTTGATATGTTTCCAGGTTTTTGGAGGCCCATATTCCAGACTTCTCTTCTTGGCCAGGGAAGGCAAACTGAAGAACAACACTCTATGCAACAAATAGATAACAAAGGTGAGTATATTCAGTAGAAATTGCATAAGGATGTTATCATATTCTCTGTCAATATTTGGAAAAACTTAAGTCAGAACTTGTAGTGTCACAGGTCCTCAAGACAATATCCAGGTACATTAATTCTCTAGGAGGACTTACTTGACTCAGCATACAGTAGTACTCAAGGCTGTGATTCACTACAAAGAAAAATCAGCAAAGAGAAAAGGTACATGGAGTGAAGTCTACCAGAAACTAGGTGCAAGAGTCCTACCCCAGTGGAGTCACACAGATTTGCTTAATTTATCCATCAACAAGTTGTGACAGCATGTACAAAATGTTGTCTACTAGGGATGCTTATAAGATTCTCAGTGTCCAAGGTTTATTTTTTAAAACAGCTTTAGTGAGGTATAATTTACCCACTAAAGTATACAATTTAATGGTTTTAAGTATATTCACAGATATGTGTAACCATCAGAATATTCAATTTTATTTATTTTATTTTATTTTATTTTTTAAAGATAATTTATTATACATACATGTGGGGTACAAAGTTGATTTTCAGTAGTTGTTTATAATGTGTGTTGGTTATTCATCATTACAACACGCAATCATTCTTTGTGTCCTTTAACCAATTCCTTATTAGCCTCCTTGCCTCTCCTCCTCCCCTCCCCTTTTCTACCTCTAGTAACGATGGTTCTTTTCTTTCTTTCTAAAAGTTCAACGTCTTACTGTAATTGTTGTTTCTTTCTTTCTCTCTCTCTATCTCTCTTTATTGTTTGTTTATTTATAGATTCAGCTCCTGTTTATGAGTGAGAATATACAGTATTCCTCTTTCTATCCCTGGGTTATTTCACTTAGGATAATTTTCTCCAGGCTCATCCATATTGCTGCAAAAGGCAGAATTTCATTCTTTTCTATGGCTGAGTAGTATTCTACTGTGTATATATACAACAATTTCCTTATCCAATCATCCTTCAATGGACATTCAGTTTGGTTCCATCACCTGGCTATTGAAAACAGAACTGCAATAAACATGGGAGTGCAGGTATCCCTTTGACATGATGATTTCCAATTCTCTGGATATATCCCCAGTAGTGGGATTCCTGGATCATATGGTAATTTTATCTGTAATTGTTTGAGGAACCTCCATACTGTTCTTTGTAATGGCTGTACTAGTTTACAGTCCTACCAACAGTGCAGAAGGGTTCCTCTTTCTCCATATCCTTGTCAGCATTTGTAATTCTCTGTCTTTGTAATAGCCACTCTGACTGGGGTGAGGTGATATCTCAGTGTGGTTTTGATTTGCATTTCCCTGATAATTAGTGATGCTGAGCATTTTTTCATATATCTTTTCATCATTTGTATGCCTTCCTTTGAGAAATGTCTGTTCAGCTTCTTTGCCCACTTTTAATTGGATTATTTGTTTTTTGTACTGTAAAGTTGTTTGAGCTGTTTGTTTATTCTGGATATTAATCCCTTGTCAGACACATAGCCTGTGAATATTTTCTCCCATTCTGTAGGTTGTTTTTTCATTCTGTTGATTGTTTCCTTTGCTGCACAGAAGCTTTTTTTTTTTTTTTTTTTTTTTTTTTTCACAGAAGAAAATTTTTTTTTTTTTTTTTTTTTTTTTATTTTGTCAATATACAC
>NW_007728825.1:70033-87825 GCF_000696425.1 Galeopterus variegatus
TTTTTTTTTTTTTTTTTTTTTTTTTTTTCACAGAAGAAAATTTTTTTTTTTTTTTTTTTTTTTTTGTCACAGAAGCTTTTTAGTTTGATATAATCTCATTTGTTTATTTTGTTGTTGTTGTCTGTGCTTTTGGGGTGTTATTCATAAAGTCTTTGACCAGTCCTAAATCTGGGAGTGTTTCCCCTGTGTTTTCTTCTAGGAGTTTTAAAGTTCCAGGTGTTACATTTAAGTGTTTAATTCATTTTGACTTGATTTTGGTATATGGTGAGAGGTATGGATGACATTTCATTCTTCTACATATGGATATCCAGTTTTCCCAGAACCATTTATTGAAGAGGAAGTCTTTTCCCCAATGTACATTCTTGGTGCCGTTCTCAAAGTTCAGTTGGCTGTAAGTTGATTTCTGGGTTCTCTGTTCTGTTCCATTGGTCCACATATCTGTTTTTATGCCAGTACCATACTGTTTTTATTACTATAGATTTGTAATATAGCTTGAAGTCAGGAAGTGTAATGCCTCTGGCTTTACCTTTTTTGCTCAGGATCGCTTTGGCTATTCAGGGTCTTTTGTTGTTCCATATGTATGGTAGCATTGCCTTTTCTATTTCTGAGAAGAATTCACTGGTATTTTGATGGAGATCACATTGAATCTCTAGATGGCTTTGGGTAATATAAACATTTTCACTACGTTGATTCTTCCAGTCTATGAACAGGGAATGTCTTTTTCATCAATTGGTGTCTTCTTTAATTTGTTTCAGCATGATTTGTGGTTCTCATTGTAGAGATCTTTCACCTCCTTGGTTAGATTTATTCATGGGTACTTGATTTTTTTGGTGACTATTGTCAGTGGGCTCACTTTTTTGGTTTCTTTTTTGATTATTTTGTTGTTGGAGTATAAAAACACTATTGATTTTTGTGTACTGATCTTGTATCCTGCAACCTTACAGAAGTCATTTATCAGCTCTAAGAGTTTTTTGGTAGAGTCTCTTGGGCTTTCTGTATGTAGAATCATGTCATCTGCAAACATTGACAATTTGATTTTGTCTTTTCCTATTTGGATACCCTTATTTCTTTCTATTCTGTAATTGATATAAGTCCTTCCAATACTATGTTACATTGGAGTGGTGAGAGCACACATCCTTGTTTTGTTCCTGATCTTAAGGGGAAAGCTTTCAGCTTTTCTGTATTCAGGATGACATTGGCAGT
The DNA here is from genome assembly GCF_000696425.1 of Galeopterus variegatus. Classification (NCBI taxonomy): domain Eukaryota; kingdom Metazoa; phylum Chordata; class Mammalia; order Dermoptera; family Cynocephalidae; genus Galeopterus; species Galeopterus variegatus. The sequence continues at coordinate 71,237 of NW_007728825.1, forward strand.
GGGTTTATTGTATATGTCTTTTATTATGTTAACATAAATTCCTTCTATAACTAATTTGTTGACAGTCTTTATCATGAAGGAATGTTGGATTTTGTCAATTGCTTTTTCTGCATCTATTGAAATGATCATATGGTTTTTGTTCTTGATTTTATTGATGTGGTGTATTACATTTATTGACTTGCATATGTGGAACCATCCTTGCATTCCTGGGATGTATTGCAGTTGATTGTGGTGTGTAAACTTTTTGATGTGTTGCTATATTCTGTTTGTTGGTATTTTGTTGAGGATTTTTGCATCTAAGGATATTGGTCTATAGTTTTCTTTTTTTGTTGTATCTTTGTCTGGTTTGAGAATCAGGGTGATATTGGCCTCATAGAATGAGTTTGGGAGAATGGTTTGTTTCAGTTTTTTAGAATAATTTGGAAAGAATTGGTATTAATTCCACTTTAAAGGTTTGGTAGAATTCAGCAGTGAAGGTGACTAGTCCTGGGATTTCTTTATTGGGAGATGTCTGATTACTCCTTCAATCTCATTGCTTGTTATTTGTCTGTTCAGTTTTTCTATCTTCTTGGTTCAGTCTTGGTAATTTGTATGTGTCCAGGAATTTAGCCATTTTCTCCAGGTATTCAAATTTGTTGTCTTATAGTTATTCATAGTAATGTCTAATGATTCTTTGTATTCCTGTGGTATTAGTTTGGATATCTCCTTTTTCATTTTTGATTTTTGTTGTTTGTGTATTCTCTGTCTCTTTTTTTTTAGTTAGTCTAGCTAGTGGATTGTGTATTTTGTTTGTCTTCTCAAAAACCAACTTTTTGTTTCATTGATTTTTTGTATCTTATATTTGGTCTCTATTTCATTTAGTTCTGCTTTTATTTTAATCATTTCTTTCCATCTAGTAACTTTGGGAATAGATTGTTCTTGTTTTTCTACTTCTTTTAGGTGTAGTGTTTGGTTGTACATTTGAAGTCGTTCTGTTCTCTTGATATAAGCATTTATTGCAATAGACTTTCCTCTTAGTAGTGCTTTTGCAGTATCCCATAGGTTTTGGTATGATGTGTTGTTATTATTGTTAGTTTTGAGAAATTTTTTGATTTCCTCTCTGATTTATGCTTCATCCCATATGTCATTCAGGAGCATGATGTTTCATTTCCAAGTATTTGTTACTTCCAAAGTTTTGTTTGTTATTGATTTCTAGTTTTAATCCATTGTGGTGTGAGAAGATGCATGAAATGATTTCAGTTTTTTTTAATTGTTGATACTTTATTTGTGACCTAAAATGTGATCTGTCTTGCAGAATGTTCCATGTGCTGATGAGAATAATGTATATCCTGTAGTTGTTGGGTGAAATGTTCTATATATGTCTACCAAGTCCAGTTGATCTAAAGTGTAGTTTAAATCCTGAGTTTCCATATTGATTTGTTGCCCAGATGATCTTTCCAATGCTGAGACGGCAGTGTTTAGGTCCCCAACTATTACTGTATGTAGGTCTGTCTCTCCCATTAGGTGTAATAATGTTTTCTTTATATATTTGTATCCACCAATGTTGAGAGCATATATATTTATGGTTGTTGTGTCTTCTTGGGGGATCAATCCCTTTATCATTATATAATCACCTTCTTTGTCTCTTTTTATAGTTTCTTGTTTAAAGTCTATTTTATATAATATAAGAATAGATATTCCTGCTTGTTTTTGGTTTCCATTTGCATGGCATATCTTTTTTCATCCTTTCACTATTAGTCTATGAGAGAATTTACAGGTGAGGTGGGTGGGTTTCTTGTAGGCAGCATATAATTGGGTCTAGTTCTTTAATCTGTCCAGCCACTCAATGTCTTTGGAGTGGGGAGTTCAATCCATTAACATTTAGTATTGCTATTGAAGGGTGTTGTCTAACTCCTGTCATTTAATTGCTTTTGTGTGGTTGTTTTAAGTATCTTTTGTTCCTTTCTTTCCCTGTTGTTCTTTGACTTCATTATTTATTGGTTTTTTGAGGTGGAATGGTATAGTTTTTTCCTCTTTCTCATTTAACTTTGTGTTCTATTGGTGGGATTTGTTCTTCATGTATTCATGGTGGTAATTATTGTCATTTTTTGGATTCCAGGTACAGAACTCCCTTGAGGGTGTCTTGTAGGGCTGGTCATGTGGCACTGAATTCCCATAGTTTTTGTTTATCTGGGATATACATTATATGTCTTTCATATCTGAAGTATAGCCTTCCTGGGTATAGTATTCTTGGCTTGGAATTTTTTTTCTTTTAGTACTTTAAATGTATCATCCCGTTCTCTTCTGGCCTGCAGGGTTTCTGCTGAGAAGTCTACCATTAATCTGATGAGGACTCCCCTCTAGCTGACTTTATGTTTTCCTCTTGCTGTTTTCAGGATTCTCTCTTTGTCTTTGACCTTATCCAGTTTAACTACAGTGTCTCAGAGAGGACATTTTTTGGAGTGAATATGTATGGGGATCTTTGAGCTTCTTGAATCTGTAAATCCCTTTCTCTACCAATACCAGGGAAGTGTTCTTCTGTTCTCTTGTTGAATAAGTTTTCAATGTCTTTTTCTTTTTCTTCCCCTTCTGGAACACACATGATTCAGATATTGGTATGTTTGAGGCTGTCTGATAGTTCTTGAAGATTTTCTTCATTTTTCAAAATTCTTTTTTCTTTTTGTCTGCTTGGATTATTTCAGAAACACTGTCTTCAGGATCAGAAATTCTATCTTCTGCTTGCTCTAGCCTGCTGCTAAAGTTCTTGAATATAGTTTTTATTTTGTTTAATGTGTCCTTCAGTTCCAGCAGTTCTGCCACAACCTTTTTTATGGCATTAATCTCTTTGTAGATTTCCTCTTTTATGTCTTAGATTGTATTTCTCATTTCAATGTGTTGTCTATGTGACTCTTCTTCTATCTGAGTTTCCTTAAGTTGTTGCTCAGAATTCTTTTCCAGACATTTCAAGGGTTTCTTGTAAATTGGGATCTTGTATTTGAGAATTACTGCATTCTTTGGAGATATCATAGTTTCTTGTTTTTTCACATTTCTAGTATCCCTACACTGATGTTTAGTCATCTTGTGGAGCAGTTGCTTCTTCAGTTACTTGAGTGTCTTTTGAAGAGAGAGAATCTCTCCTGCCAATTTTTTTTTTATGTTGCCTGTTGAGTAGGATGTTTCAGTATTGATTCCTGGTAGACTCTATAGTTGCAGAAGTTTCAGGAATACACAGGCGTTACAGGTAGAGTCATCAAACTGGGGCACTCTGACAGGTGTAGTGTGACTAAGGATGATAGGAGCCACACTGAGTTGGGCTTCTAGTACTGTGGCTAAGTAGCTGGTCTCCCATAGTAGGAGTTGTGAGGGGTGGAGCTCCAGAGGCTGTTTTTCCTGACTGTGCAAGACTCCTGTTATTTAACCACATGAGATGGGACTACAGAGGGTGTGGCTGGGTGGAAGCCATGTGGGGCAATGCTCTTGTGTCAGCTGCCTGGTGTCTAAAGGCTTCTGTGATGGAGAACACATGAGGTGGGGCTCTGGAGCGTGTTGCCAGGAAGGCTGTGGCTCTCTCAGTAGAAGGTATACATGTGGGGAGGCTTCTGTGGCTGCTATCTAGCAGTTCAGGCCTTGCAAAGCAGGAGCTGCAAGGAGCATGGCTCTAGGGGCTGGTGCCAGGCCTCTGAGGCCTCTTGCAAGGAAAGCTATGATTGGCAGGGCTCCTGAGCCTGGTGCAGGACCATTTAGGCCTCTCCTGGCAAAATCCATGAGGGGTGAAGTTCTCAGGGTTGGTGCTAGGCCACTGAGGCCTCTCCTAGCATTAACTGTGGGAGGTGGAGCTCTCTACTGGTGAGAGCTGGGAGGGGTGGCCCTCCTGGGAATTGTGCCAGGCTCTTCTGGCGAGAGCCACAATAGGCTGGGATCCTGGGGCTGATGTAGAGTCTCTTGTTACTCACAGCAAGAGCTGCAAGAGGCAGGCTACTGGGGCCAGTGCCCAGCCACTAGGGCCTCTCCTGGCAAAAGCCATGAGTGACAGGGCTCCTGGGGCTATTGCTGGGGTACTAAGGCCTCTCCCTGTGAGAGCTGCAGGTGGCAGGGCTCCCGGGGCTGCCATACAGGTCTCAAGTTGCTCCTGGTGGGAACCTCAAGGATCAGGGCTCCCAGGGCTGATGTACAAGAGCTCAAGTCACTCCTGGCAAGAGCTGTAGGGAGTGGGGCTCTCAGGGCTCCTGCTGGGCCCCTGGGGCCTCCCCCAGGTAAGCTGGGAAGGGTAGGGCTCTTAGGTCTGGTGCCAAGCCACTGAGGCCTCTCTCTGTAGGATCCATGAGGGGCAGAGCACCCAGGGCTGGTGCCAATCTGCACAGGTCTCTGGTGATGAAAGCCTCAAGGGGCTCCAGAGATTGCTGCCCACTGGCTCCAGCCTCCCATGATTGAAGCCACACGGGGTGGGGCTCTGGAGGTTGCAGTGGGCAGCATGGCATTCTGGTGTTTGGAGCTAGGGGCTGCACAGTGGCCATGTCTGGAACTGCCTGGCCTGCAGTTCCAGCAGCTGGAGCTACAGCTGTAGGTGGCATTGGCCATGCAATGGTGTGCGCTGGTGGCTGCTGCAGGGAGCAAGAGGAACTCCTGTAGGGGGAGATAGATCCCTGCCCTAGGCCAGATGATGGCACTGCTAACCTCCATGGTGGTTAGGGCAGGCTGGGGCAGGAGCAATCAAGGGTTACCACTGTGAAGTGCTCCAGTTGAGTAGATTCTTCTTTTCTCAAGGGTGTATTTCTCCTGTGCTGATTTCTGTTGTCTGCTCTCTACTCTGAATATCTTCTGTGGGAGAACTGCATACTGGGTGCCTCTAGTCTGCCATCTTGACCCCTCCCAGGAGCCACATTCAATTTTAGAACATTTTTATTACTACAAAAGATAAACCCTGTACCCTACAGTTGTTACCCACCTACCCTCCCTCATTCCCCCAGCCCTAAGAAATCACTAATCTACTTTCTGCTTCTATAGTATTCCCTATTTTGTACATTTCAGATAAATTTAATAGTATAATACACAGTAAATTGTGACTATATTCATTTAATTAGCATAATGCTTTCAAGGTTAATCCATATTGTACCACGTATCTGTACCTCATTCTTTTTATGACCGAATACTGTTCCATTGTATTGGATATATCATTGTATTGGATATTTTGGTTGTATATCTGTCAGTTGGTGGACATTTGAGTTGATTTCACCTTCTGGCAATTCAGAATAATGCTTCTGTAAACATTCACATACAAGTTTTTGTGTGGCCGTATGTTTTCATTTCTCTTGGGTATGCACCTAGGAGTGGAATTGCTGGGTCTTATGATAACTCCATGTTTAAGTGTTTGAGAAACTACCAGGCTGTTTTCCAAAGTGACCGCATAATTTTACATTCTTATCAGCAATATATGTGGGTTTCTATTTTTCTGCATACAAGTCAGCACTTGTTATTATCTGACTTTATTTTAGCCACCCTAGCGAGTATGAAATGGTATCTCATTGTAGTTTTGATTTTCATTTCCCTGATGACTAATGGTGTTTTATTGTAATTTTTGGCCATTGTATGTCTACCTTGAATAACTCTATTCAAATCCATTGACCAATTTTTAATTGGGTCATATTTTTATTATTGAGTTGTAAGAGTCTTTTATATATTCTGAGTACATGTGTATTATCAGATATATGATCTGCAAATATTTTCTTCCGTTATGTGGGATGTCTATTTTCTTGACAGTGTCCTTTGAGGCACAAAAGTTTTTAATTCTGATGAAGTCCAAATTATCTATTTTATTGTTGTTGCTCATAATTTGAGTGTTATATCTAAAAATACTTTGCCAATTCTAAAGTTATGTTTTTTTCTAAGGATTTTATAGTTTTAGATCCTACATTTAGGTGTTGATCTATTTTGAGTTCATTTTTGTGTATGATGTGATGTAAGAGAACAATTCATTTTTTGCATATGGCTATCCAGTTGTCCCAGTACCATTTGTTGAAAAGAATATTCTTTTCCCCATGGAATGCTTTTGTCACCCTTGTCAAAAATCATTTGACCATAGACCCATGGTTTTATTTCTGGAACTCAAGTCTATTCCATTGATTTATATGCCTGTCTTTGTGCCAGCACCACACTGTCTTGATTACCATTGCTTTGTAGTAAGTTTTAAAATCTAGAAGTGTAAGTACTCCTTTTTCAAGCCTGTTTTGGTCATTCCAGATTCTTTTCAATTTTATATAAATTTTAGAATCAGATCACCAATTTATACAAAGAAGTCAGCTGAGATTTTGATAGAGATTGTGTTAAATCTGTAGATCAATTTGTGGAGTATTGCCATCTTAACAATATTGAATCTTCCAATCCATGAATGTGTATTGAACATATCTATAGATGTTCTTCCATAGATATTTTAAAATTTCATTCAACAATGTTTTGTAATTTCTTGAGTGTGATATTTGAAATTCTCTTGTTAAATTTGCCTCAAAGTAATTTATTCTTTTTGATGCTATTTAAAGTTTTTAAATTTCATTTTTGAATTCTTCATATTAAGTGTATAGAAATACAATTGATTTTTGAATATTGATCTTGTATTCTGAACCCTGATGAACTCGTTCACCAGTACTAATAGTTTTTAGTAGATTTGTTAGAATTTTCTGTAAACAATGCCATATCCAATCTGGATGCCTTTTATTTATTTTTCCTTCTCTAATTTCTCTGGATAGAACCTCCAGTACAATGTTTGAGAGTTGAGAAAGTAGTCATCCTTGTCTTACACTTATCTTAGGAAAAAACATCCAGTATTTTACCATTAAACATCATTTTTATTGTGGGTTTTTCATAGTCTTTGATCAGTTTGAGAGAGTTCTATTCCTTGTTCCTTGAATATCTTTATCATGAAAGGGTATAGTATGTTCTCATATTTTTTTCTGCATGCATTGATATGATCATGTGATTTTGTTTTTTATTGTATTGATATGGTGTGTTACATTAGTTTATTTTTGAATGCTATATAAGCTTTGTGTTCCTGGGATAAATCTCAGGAATTATGTATAATCCACTTAGTATGATGCTAAACTTGAATTCAGTTTTCTGGTATTGTGCTGAGGATTTTTGCATCTATATTCATAAGAGATATTGGTCTGTAGTTTTCTTTTATTGTGATATCTTTATGTGACTTTGGTATCAGGCTAATTTTTGCCTTGTAGTATGTGGTAGAAAGTGTTCTTATCCTTTCTGTTTCATGGAAGAGTTTGAGAAGGATTGATGTTAATTCTTCCTTTAATGTTTGGTAGAATTCACCAGTGAAATCATTTCGTCCTGAACTTTTCTTTGTTGGGAGAGTTATCATTACTGATTCAATCTTTTCAATTATTATAGGTCTGTTCATACTTTCTATTTCTTCATGAGTAAGTTTTGGTAGTTTGCATATTACTAGGGATTTATCCAATTCATCTAGGTTATCTAATTTGTTGGTGTACAGTTGTTCATAATGTTCTCCCATAATCCCATCTATTTCTGTAGGGAGTATAGTATTGTCCCACTTTCATTTTTGTTCTTAGTAAGATGATCCCCAACTTATAATACAATTTAAGTACCCGTACAACCATTCTGTTTTCCTTTTTCTTTTTTTTTTTTTTTTTTGTCTTTTGTCTTTTTCCGTGTCCGGCAACGGATCGCAACCCTCAGTGTTGCCCCCGTACCGGACCGGGGACCGGCAACGGGATTGCAACCCTCGGTGTTGCTCCTGCGCCTCGCTCAGCCAGTGAGCGGGAACCGGTCTGTATGTGGGATCCAAACCCTCGGGCAGAAGCGCCGCCGCGCTTCCCAAGCGGCGCACTATCCAGTGCGCCACCGGGCCGGCCCTGTTTTCCTTTTTCAGTAGAGTATTAAATTATATGAGATATTCAATACTTTATTACAAAGTAGCCTTGCATTAGATGATTTTGCCCAACTGTAGGCTAATTTAAGTGTTCTGAGCACATTTAACATAGGTTAGGCTAAGCTGTGATGTTTGGTAGGTTAGGTGTATTAAACACATTTTGGACTTAATATTTTAATTTTACAATGGGTTTATTGGGACATAACCCAATCATAAGTCAAGGAACATCTGTAAGTTGAATCTTCTTTTCCTTAGGCAGTCTAGCTAATGACTTGCAAATTTTGTTAATCTTTTCAAAGAACAACTTTTGCTTTTCCAGGTAATCTCTATTGTTTTTTTCTTCTCTATTCATTTATCTCTACTGTAATCTATTATTTCATTGTGTCTTCTAGTTTTAGATTTAACTTGCTTTTCTTTTTCTAGTTCTTTAAGGTATAAGGTTAGGTTATTGATTTCAGATCCTGTATAATATGAGTATTGACAGCTATAAACTTCCCTCTGATCACTGCTTTTGCTCCAGCCCATAGGTTTTGGTATGTTGGGTTTTCATTTTGTCTCAAAGTATTTCCTGATTTCTCTCATAATTTGTCTTTGGTCATTTAATAATATGTTGTTTAATTTCCACATATTTGTGGATTTTCCACTTTTTCTTCTTTTACTGATTTCTGGTTTCATCCCATTGTGGTTAGAGAACATAGTTTGCATTATTTTTAACCTTTCAAATTTATTGATCTTTTTTATGGCACTGCATATGGTCTATACTAGAGAATTTGTCACAGGGACTTGAGAACAATGTATTTTTTTGTTGTTGTTGTTGAGTGGGATGTCTTATTGGTGTCTTCTAGGTCTAGTTGGTGTACAGTGTTGTTCAAGTTTTCTATTTTCTCGTTGATCTTTTGCCTAGTTGTTCTATCCATTATTAAATATGGGATATTGAAGCATCCAACTATTATTATTATATTATTGATTATTTCTTTTGATTTCTGTCAACTTCATTTCTGTCAATTTTTGCTTTAAGTACTTTGGTAATCTGTTACTAAGTGCATATATATTTATAACAGTACTGATAGATTGAAGTTTTATCATTATAAAATGATTCTCTTTATCTCTGCAACAGTGTTTGTTTTAAAATCCTTTTTGTCTGATAATAGTATAGCCACTCCAGCTTTCTCTTGCTACTGTTTTCTGGATTTATATTTTTTCCATCCTTTCACTTTCAATAATTTTGTATCTTGGAATCTAAACTGTGACTCTTTTACACAGGATATAGTTGAATCTCATTTTGTTATCCAATATGACAATCTCTGTCTTTGATTAGATTGTTGGATCAATCCACATTTAATGTTACTATTGGTTTATTCTAGCTCCTCCTTCCATTTTTTAAATTTTTCTTATTGAGTTAAAACATATATCAAAAGAATTTCCATTTTAAGCATTTTTAAGCATACAATTGCATGGAGTTTAATTGCATTCACAATGAAGTATAACCACTAACTCTATTTCCAAAACTTTTTTGTCATCCTAAATGTAAACTCTTTACCCATTAAGCAATAAATTCCCTTTATTCTTTCCCACCAGTATCTAGTAACTTTTAATCTACCTCTGTCTCTGAAATTTTTTTTCATTTTATTTTATTTTATTTTTCTCAATTATCCCATAATAGTTGTATCTATGTATGGAGTACAATGTATTTGGGTAAATTTACAGAGTGTGTAATGATCATATCAGGTTGTTTTGCATATCCATGGTGTTTAGCATATCCATCATTTTAAACATTTGCTACCTCTTTGTGTTAGCAACATTCAACATCATCTTGACTAACTACCTGAAGTTATACAATAATTTGTTGCTGGCTCCAGTATCCTTATATTGCTATACAATGCTAAATCTTATTCTTCCTATCTCTCTACAATTTTGTGTCCATCGATCACCCTCTCTTTCTTGCCGCCTCCCCTTACCAGTATCTAGTAACCACTATTATAATCTCTACTTCTATGAGATCAACTTGTTTAGCTTCCACATATGAGTAAGAACACGTGGTATTTCTCTTTCCATGCCTGACATATTTAACTTAACATAATTTTCTCCAAGCTCATCCATGTTGCTGGGAATGGCAGAATTTCTTTCTTTTGGATGGCTGAGTAGTATTCCATTGTGTATACAGACCACGTTTTCATTATCCAGTCATTGGTTGGTGGACATTTAGGTTGGTTCCAACTCAGGATATTATGAATAGAGCTGCAGAAAATGTGGGAGTGCAGGTATCCCTTTGACATGTTAATTCCCATTCCTTTGGATATATACCCAATAAAAATCTCCATAATGTTTTCCATAATGGCTGTACTAGTTTACATTCTCATCGGTGTACGAGAGTTCCCCTTTCTCCATATCTTTGCCAGCATTTGTCATTTTCTGTCTTTTTGATAATTGCCATTCTAACTGGGATGAGATGATACCTCATTGTGGTGAGATGATATCTCATTGTGGTTTTGATTTGCATTTCCCTGATGAGTAGTGATGTTGAACATTTTTTCATATACCTGTTGGCATGTGTGTGTCTTCTTTTAAGAAACGTTTATTCAGCTCATTTGCCAATGTTTTAAGTTTATTTATTAATATTTTTTTTTACATTGTAAAATATTGTTGCAGAGCAGTTATGGGGGAGGGGGACAGAGGAAGGTTATGGAAATAGGGTGGGAGAAGGAAGAAGGACGACAGGTGTGGTTGAGGCCTGTGGCACCACCCTCATTCTTACAGGGGAGACCAGGGGGCTTCCAGCAGTGGCTTGGTCATTGCTGGGCTGGGTGCAGATGTCTGGGGGGTGTGGCTGAAGCCCTCAGCCCCCACCAGTCCAGCTCAGGAGATCAGAGAGCTTTCGGCAATAGTTTGGTGGTCGTCCCTGGGCTGATTGCAGGTCTCGGAGTGGGTAGGGCCGAGGCCCTCAGCCCCATACTGCCCTGGCTTGGAGCCTGGACCACTTCCTAAGGCAGCTCAGTGGTCATTGCTGGGCTGGTTGTGGGTGTCAGGGGGCATGGCTGAGCCCCTGGCCCTCCCGCCTCCCTGGCTTAGGAGCCCAGGGGACTTCCAGTCCTTCTAGATTTTATAGGTGTTCTTTGGTGATGTGAGACATTTACTAGTTAATATCAAACTTTGTGGTCTGTGGGTATTTTGTTTTTTCTTTCAGTTCTGTGTTGGATTATTCACTGTTCCTACCACGTAAACCCTGCACTGGAACTAATTTGTTGTCCTTTGCTTACTTCTAAAATGGGGAACTTCCTGTGGGGACCAGCATTTGAGCCCTGTAGTTGAGCTAAATTGCTGCTTTGCTGCCGATTCCCTGTGGAGGGGTTTTTGTGCAGCTCAGGTTTTAATGGTTGACTTTATAGGTACTTCCAGGTCTCCTGAGATCCAGTACACCTGGGTTGTGTAGAAACTCTGGTCTGGTCCTGAGTCTCTTCAGCAGACTGCACCCCCTTCAGTTCTATGACCCTGACCGGTCTCCACTAAGTGGTCATGCACTGAATGGGGGGCAGATCAGCTGTCTTTGCTGTGCCCATGTGTTCCCCCAGTGGGCTCATCTCCTGTACTACCTGTGCTTCAAACACTTCCCATGGGACAGGCTGTGTGCTGGTCCCCTGTGATGACTCACTGGCCTCTGAGTGACTCCTTTTTTTCAGTTGTTGTGGCCCCTCACTCCTATGTGGGTCCACAGCAACCCTGTTAGTAGTCTTGCTGGCCTGGGGGCCACCAACGTTCTCTTCTCTCCTGCCGCCTCCAAGCAACTTCATCTGAAGGGCACAGCTGCAGCTTTTGCCAGCTCTTACTCCGTGTGCTCACCAGCTCCAGACTTGATACAGCTGGGGCACGAAACAGTTGGAGTGGTCCTTTCTTTCTCTCATTGTAGCTTTTCCCCCTTTATGAACTCCAAAGGTCTCTCCTCCTCTTCCCCTGAGCTCTAGCAGCCCCAGCTTGGCTGATGTTGCTTTTTAATAGTTATAAATTAGTTGATTTGTGGGAGAGAGTGATGCTAGGGACCATCTATTCTGCAATCTTGACCAGTATTCCCTGCCATTTTTTAATCGGATTTTTTTTTTTAATTATTGAGTTATTTATATTCTGGATATTCATCCCTTGTCAGATGCATAGTTTGCAATTGTTTTCTACCATTCTCTTGGCTGTCTTTTCATTCTTTTGTTTCCTTTGCTTCACAGAAGCTTTTTAGCTTGATATAATCCCACTTGTTTATTTTTGCTTCTGTTTTCTATGCTTTAGAAGTTTTATTCATAAAATCTTTGCCCAATCCAATGTCTTGAAGTGTTTCCCCTGTGTTTTCTTCTAGAAGTTTTATACTTCAGGATATTACATTTAAGTCTTTAACCCATTTTGAGTTGATTTTGGAATATGGTGAGAGAGAGGGGCCTAATTTCATTCTTCTGTGTGTGGAGCTCCAATTTTCCCAAAACCATTTATTGAAGAGTCTGTCCTTTTCTCAATGTATTTTCTTAGCTCCTCTGTTGAAAGTCAGTTGGCTGTAGGTATGTGGATTTACTTCTGAATTTTCTATTCTATTCCATTGCTTTGTGTGTGTGTTTTTGTGCCAGTACCAGGTTGTTTTGGTTACTATACTCTTGTAGTCTATTTCAAAGTCAGGGAGTGTAATGCTCCCTGCTTTGTTCGTTTTGTGCAGGATTGCTTTGGACATTTGTGGTCTCTTCTTGTTCCATGGAAATCTTCGAATTACTTAGTCTATTTCTGTGAAGTATGTCATTGGTAGTTTGATAAAAATTGCATTGAATCATTGAATCTGTAGATTGTTTTGAGTAGCATGATTATTTTGATGATATTGATTCTTCCAATCAAAGAGCATGGTATGTCTTTCCATTTTTAGTGTATCTTTTTTAATTATTTTAATCAGTGTTTTATAGTTTTCCTTGTAGAGGTTTTCACCTCCTTGGTTAAATTTGTTCCTGTGTGTTTTTTGTTGTTGTTGCTATTGTAAATGGGATAGCTTTCTTGATTTCTTTTTCTGCAAGTTTGTTTTTGGTGTATAGAAATACTACTGAATTTCGTACGTTGATTTTGTATCCTGCAACTTTACTGAATTTATTTATAAGGTCTAGGATGTTTTTTGGTAGAATCATTAGGTTTCTCTATATAAAATCATGTCATCTGCAAATAGGAGTAATTTGACTTTCTCCTTTCCAATTTGGATTGCTTTTATTTTTTTCTCTTTCATAATTGCTCTGTTTAGGACTTCCAGTACTATGTTGAATAGACATGTGAGAGTGGGCATCTTTGTCTTGTTCTAGTTCTTAGGGGAAGCACTTTGAACTTTTCCCCGTTAGTATAGTGTTAGCTGTGAGTTTGTCATATATAGCCTTTACTGTATTAAGATACTTTCCTTCTACATAATTTGTTGAGAGTTTTTATCATGAATGGTGTTGAATCTTATCAAATGCTTGTTCTGCATCTATTGAGATGATCATATACTTTTTTGCTTTTGTTCTGCTGATGTAATTTATTATGTTTATTGATTTTCATATATTGAACCATTCTTCATCATTGGGATAAATCCCACTTGATCATGGTGTATAATCATTTTTGTGTGCTGTTGGATTCTGTTTGCTAGTATTTTATTGAGGATTTTATCAGGGAAAGTGGCCTGTAGTTTTTTTTTGTTTGTTTTTGTTGTGTCCTTGCCTAGTTTTGGTATCAGGTTAATGCTGGCCTCATACTATGAGTTTGGAACAATAACGTTAACTTCAAATTTTTGTAATAGTTTCAGAAGTACTGGTATTAGTTCTTTTTTTTTTTTTTTTTTGTTTTTCGTGACTGGTAAGGGGATCGCGACCCTTGGCTTGGTGTCACCCGCACCACACTCAGCCAGTGAGCGCACAGGCCAGTCCTATGTAGGATTCCGAACCCGTGGCGGAAGCACCGCTGCGCTCCCAGTGCTGCACTCTCCCGAGTGCGCCACGGGGCTGGCCCAGTTCTTTTAATGTTTAGTAGATTTCAGCACTAAAGCCATCTGGACCTGGGTTTTCTTTTTTAGAAGACTTATTACTGATTCTGTCTCATTACTTGCTACCGGTCTGTTTAGGTTTTCTATTTCTTCTTGGTTCAATCTTCATAGATCATATGTGTCCATGAATTTATCCACTTCTTCTAGGTTTTCATATTTATTGGTGTATAGTTGTTCATAATAGTCTTTGAAGATCCTTTGTATTTCACTGGTATCAGTTGCAATGTCTCCTTTTGCATTTCCGATTTTATTTATTTGGGTCTTTTATTTTTTTTCTAGGTTAATATTGCTAATGGTTTGTCAATTTTGTTAATCTGTTCAGAAAAAAACAACTTTTCCTTTGATTGATTGTTTGTATTGTATTTTGAGTCCCAAATCATTTATTTCTGCTCTGATTTTTATTATTTCTTTTCTTCTACTTATTTTGGATTTGGTTTGTTCTTGCTTTCCTAGTTCTTCAAGGTGCATTGTTAGGTTGGTTTCTATCTCTCCCTTTAGGTCTGATAATATTTGCTTTATGTATCTGGTTACTCTGATGTTGGGTGCATGTATATTTATCATTATTATATTCTCTTGCTGGATTGATCCCTTTGTCATTATATAATGTCCTTTCACGTCCCTTAGTACAGATTATTTTATTAATTTTTAAAATTTATTATTAGAATACTCATCCTTACAAGTCATGATATTTCATTATGCCTTTTACCTGACCTATCACTTCCCTAACCCCCTCCTTCTTTATCCCCCCCATCTCTAGTATCCTTAGGTTTGTTCTCTCCTTCTGAAGTTCAACATATAGTTGTGGTTTTTTCTTTGTTTCTTTCCTTCATTCCTTCCTTCTTCCCTCCCTCCCTCTCTTCCTTCCTACCAGCCCATTATGAGTGAGAACGTGTATTATTTCTGTTTCTTTGTCTGGCTTATTTCACTTAACATAATTTTCTCCAGATTCATCCAAGTTGTTGTAAATGGCAGAATTTCATTCCTTTCTGTAGCTGAGTAGTATTCTGTGGTGTATATATACCACATTTTCTTTATCCAGTCATCCGTTGATGGACACTTAGGTTGGTTCCATATTTTGGCTATTGTAAAGAGAGTTGCAGTGAACATGGGAGTGCAGGTATTCTTTTGACATGAAGATTTCTATTCCTTGGGATATATACCCAGTAGTGGGATTGCTGGATCATATGGTAGATCTGTCTGTAGTTGTTTGAGGAACCTTCATACTATTTTCCATAATGGCTGTGCTAATTTACAGTCCCACCAACAGTGTGGAAGAGTTTTCCTTTCCCAGCATCCTCACCAGCATTTGTTATTCTCAGTCTTTTTAATATCGGCCAGTCTAACTTGAGTGAGATGACATCTTAGTGTGGTTTTGAATTGCATTTCTCTGATGGCTAATGATGCTATGCATTTTTTCGTTTACCTGTTGGCCCTTTGTATGTCTTCCTTTCAGAAATGTCTATTTATCTCCTTTGCCCATTTTTTAATTGGATATTTGGGTTTTTTTACTGTATAATTGTTTGAGTTCTTTGTATATTCTGGATATTAACCCCTTGTCAGATATATAGTTGGCAAATATTTTCTTCCATTCCGTAGGTTGTCTTTCTCCTCTGTTGTTTGTTTACTTTGCTGTGCAGAAGCTTTTAAGTTTGATATAATCCCCTTTCTTTATTTTGTCTTCTGTTGCTTATGTCTTATTCACATATTGTCTTTGCCCAGTCCTATTACATGGAGTGTTTCCCTTACATTTTCCTTTACTAATTTTATGGTTTCAGGTTGTATATTTAAGTCTTTGACTCACTTGGAGTTGATTTTGGTATATGGTGAGAGGTACAGATCCAGGTTTATTTTTGTGCATATGTATGTCCAATTTTCCAGCACCATTTATTGAAGAGGCTGTCTTTTCCCCATTGTGTGTTCTTGTTGACTTTGTGAAAGATCAATTGGCTGTAAGTATGTGGGTTGATCTCCAGGTTTTCTATTCTGTTCTATTGATCTGAGTGTCTGTTTTTATACCAGTACCATGCTGTTGTGGTTACAATAGATTTGTAATATAATTTGAATTCAGATAGTGTTATGCCTCCAGATTCATGTTTCTGCTTAGGATTGCTTTGGCTATTTGGGGGTTTTGTTTTTCCATATGAATGTTTGAATTGATTTTTCTATTTCTCTGAAGAATGTCATTGGTATTTTGATGGAGATTGCATTGAATCTGTAGATTGCTTTGGGTAGAATGGATATTTTCATGATGTTAATTCTTCCCATCCAAGAGCATGGTGTGTCTTTTCACCTTTTTGTGTCCAATTTAATTTCTTTCAGTAGTCTTTCATAGTTCACATTGTAGCAATCTTTCACCTCCTTGGTTAAATTGCTACTTAGGTGTTGTTTTGGTCCGTTTTGTGTTACTATAACAGAATTACCTGAGACTGGGTAATTTATAAAGAAGAGAGGTCTATTTGGCTTTCGATTCTGGGACAGTTGCATGTGGCACGGGCCTCAGGCTGCTTCTACTCATGGCAGAAAAGTGGCAGGCAGCCAGCGGATACAAGCAGATCATGTGGCGAGAGGAAGTAAGGGGGGGGGCTGCCAGGGCCTTTTTAAGCAACATGCTCTTGCAGGAACTAATAGAGTGAGAACTCACTCATTACTCCCCCTCCCCCAGGGAGAGCATTAATCCATTCATGAGGGATC
>NW_007728825.1:87841-88048 GCF_000696425.1 Galeopterus variegatus
TCAAAAGGGATCTGCCCCCATGACTCAATCAGTTTCCAACACTGCCACATTGGAGATCAAATTTCCACATGAGTTTTGGAAGGGACAACACACCCAAACTCCATCATTCCACCCCTGGTCCCCCAGAACTCATGTCACTCTCACAAACAAAATACAATCATTCTATCCCAACAATCCCAAAAGTCTTAGCTTGCTCCAGCACCAACT
>NW_007728825.1:88376-90529 GCF_000696425.1 Galeopterus variegatus
TCAAGTCCTTGGGCAGCTCCACTCCTATGGCTTTCCTGGTCTCAGGCCACACTTCACCTCTCCCAGGCTGGTGTTCCACTCTGGTAGCTCCACAGGTCTGGGGTCTCCATGGCGGTTCCGCTCTCATGGCTCCACTAGGCATGGTGCTGTTGGGCTTTCTCTGCTGCAACTCTGACCCCAGATTTCTGCTTGGCATTGCTCTAGTGAAGGCTGTCTATGGTGACTCCAACCCTGTGACAGATCTCTTCCTGGGCCTCCAGACTTTTTCATACATACTTTGAAATCTGGGTGGAGGTTCCCAAGCCTTCCCAGCTCTGGCATTCTGTGAGCCTGCAGACCTCACACCACGTGGATGCCACCAAGTCTTCCGGCTTGTAATTTTCAAAGCTGTGGGTCCAGCCACATCTAGAGCCAATTTAGCCACAGCTGGAGCAGCCAAAGCAGCTGGGGTGCTGGTGCTGGAAGCAGCTTCTCGAGGTGGCCCTGGGCAGTGAGCCCATGGAGGGTGCCTTGGGCCTGTTCCCCAAGACCATTCGTCTCCCTAGGCCTTTGGGCCTGAAATTGAAAGGTTGGCCCAGAGTCTTCTGCAATGCCTTCAGGGCCTTTTTCTCCTTTGCTTGATAATCCCTTTCCTTTGTACTAATCTTAGCTAATGGTCGCTCAGCTGCACCATTGCGTGCTCTCTGCTTTTCTACCACGTGGCCATGCTACAAATTTTCCAAATCTTTACGCTCTGCTCCCGTTTTAAATTCTGGCTTTACATCATGCCTTTTCTGCCATAACTCAGAGTAGGCTGTTAAAAATAACCATGCAGCATCCTTAATGCTTTACCGCTTGGAAATTTCTTCTGCCAGATACTCTGATTCCCAACTTTTAAGTCCCACCTTCCGCAAAGTCCAAGGGCATGGACACAGTGCAGCCAAATTCCTTGCTATGGTGTAGCAAGGGTGATCTTTGCCCCAATTCCTAAGTTTCTCATTTCTATTTGAGACCTCATCATCCACATGGTCTTTACTGTCCACGTTTCTATCAACATTCTGGTCACAGCCATTTAACCAGTCTCTCAAATCTTCCAAACTTTCCCTCATCTTTTTATCTTCTTCTAAGTCCTCCAAACTCCTCCAACCTTTGCCCATTACCCAGTTCCAAAGCTGCATCCACATTTTCAAGTATCTGTATAGCAGCATGCCATCCTTGTCGCCAATTTTCTGTATTAGTCTGTTTTGTGTTGCTATAACAATTACCTGAGACTGGGTAATTTATAAAGAAGAGAGGTTTATTTGCCTTACGATTCTGGGACAGCTGCATCTGGCACAGGCCTCAGGCTGCTTCTACTCATGGCAGAAAAGTGGCAGGCAGCCAACAGATAAAAGCAGATCACATGGCGAGAGGAAGGAAGTGAGAGAGAGAAGGTGCCAGGGTCTTTTAAAGCAATGAGCTCTCGCAGGAACTAATAGAGCGAGAACTCACTCATTACTCCCCCTCCCCCAGGGAGAGCATTAATCCATTCCTAGGGAATCTGCCCCCATGACTCAGTTTCCAACACTGCCACATTGGGGATCAAATTTCCACATGAGTTTTGGAGGGGACAACACATCCAAACTCCATCAGATATGTTATTTTTTTGGCAACTGTTGTAAATGGGCTTGCTTTCTTGATTTCATTTTCTGTTAGTTTGGTATCGGAGTATAAAAATGCTATTGATTTTTCAGTGTTGATTTTGTATTCTGCAACATTACTGAAATTGTTAATCAGCTGTAAGCGTTTTTTGGTAGAGTCTATAGGATTTTCTGTATATAAGATCATGTCATCACCAAATTAGGACAGTTGGACCTTGTCCTCTCCAATCTCGATGCCCTTTATTTCTTTCTCCTGCCTGATTGCTCTGGCTAGTACTTCTAAGACTGTGTTAAATAGGAGTAGTGAGAGTGGGCATCCTTGTCTTGTTCAGGATGATATTGGCAATTGGTTTGTTACAAATAGCTTATATTTTATTGATATAATTTCCCTCCTTACCTAATTTGCTGAGAGTCTTAATCATGAAGGGATGTTGAATTTTGTTGATTATTTTTCCTGCATCAGTTGAGATAATCATATCATTTTTGTCCTTGGTTTTTTTTTTTTTTTTTTTTTTTTTTTTTTTTTTTTTTTTT
>NW_007728825.1:90590-108412 GCF_000696425.1 Galeopterus variegatus
TTTTTGTCTTTTTGTCTTTTTCCGTGTCCGGCAATGGATTGCAACCCTCAGTGTTGCCCCCGTACCGGACCGGGGACCAGCAACGGGATTGCAACCCTCGGTGTTGCTCCCGCGCCTCGCTCAGCCAGTGAGCGGGAACCGGTCTGTATGTGGGATCCGAACCCTCGGGCTGGAGCGCCACCGCGCTTCCCAAGCGGCGCACTATCCAGTGCGCCACCGGGCCGGCCCTGTCCTTGGTTTTTTTTTGATGTGGTGTATTACATTTATTGACTTGAATATGTTGAATCAACCTT
The DNA here is from genome assembly GCF_000696425.1 of Galeopterus variegatus. Taxonomy (NCBI): domain Eukaryota; kingdom Metazoa; phylum Chordata; class Mammalia; order Dermoptera; family Cynocephalidae; genus Galeopterus; species Galeopterus variegatus. The sequence goes on from NW_007728825.1 coordinate 90,884, forward strand.
GCATCCCTGGGATGAATCCCACTTGATCATGGGGTATAAATTTTTTTATGTGTTGCTACAATCTAATTGCTAGTATTTTGCTGAGGTTTTTTGCATGTATTTTCCTCAAGGATATTGGCCTGTAGTTTTATTTTCTGTTGTATCTTTATCTGGTTTTGGTATCAGGGTGATGCTGGCCTCATAGAATGAATTTGGGAGAATGGTTTCTGTTTCAGTGTTTTTCAAAAGTTTGAGGAGAAGTGGTACCAATTCTTCTTTAAAGGTTTGATAGAATTCAACTGTAAAGCCATCTGACACTGGGTTTTTCTTTGTTGGAAGATTTCTGATTAGTGCCTCAATCTCATTGCTTGTTATTGGTGTGTTTGGGTTCTCTATTTCTTCTTGTTTCAGTCTTGGTATTTGTATGTGTCCAGAAATTTATCAGTTTCCTCCAGTTATTCATATTTGTTGGTATACAGTGGTTTTAATAATCTCTATCGATTCTTCATATTTCTGTGGTATCTGCTGTAATGTCTCCCTTTTCATTTCAGATTTTGTTATTTGAACTTTCTCTCTCTTTTTTTTTTTGTTAACCTAGCTAATCGTTTGTCTATTTTATCTATGTTCTCAAAAAAACAACTTTTTCAATGATCTTTTGTATAGTTTTTTTGCATATCTATCTCATTTGGTTCTGCCCTGATCTTGATTATTTCTTTCCATCTACTACTTTTGGGATTGGATTGTTATTGTTTTTCTAGTTCTTTGAGGCGTAGTGTTAGGACATTTATTTGATTTGTGTTTATTGCAGTAAACTGCCTTCTTAGTACTGCTTTTGCAGTATCCCTTAGGTTTTGGTATGTTGTATATTTTCATTAGTTTTAAGAAATTTTTTGATTTCCTGTTTGATTTCTTCTTGGACCCATAGGTTGTTCAGGATTCTGTTCAGTTTCCATGCACTTGAGTACTTTCCAGAATTTTGCTTGTTATTGATTTCCAGTTTTAATTTATTTTTTTCTGAAAAGATACTTGAGATGATTTCAATTTTGTAAAAAATTTGCTGAGACATGACTTGTGACCTAATATGTTTTCTATCCTGGAGAATGTTACATGTGCTGATGAGAAGAATGTATATTCTCTATTTGTTGGGTGAAATGTTCTGTAGGTATCTGCCAGGTCCAGTTGGTCTAAGGTGTAGTTTAAATCCTGTGTTTCTTTGTTGATTTGTTGCCTGAAAGGTCTGTCTAATGCTGAGAGAGGGGTGTTCATGTCACCCACTCTTATTGTATTTGGGTCTGTCACTTTTTTTTAGGTCTAAGAGTGTTTGCTTTACATATCTAGGTAATCCACTGTTGGGTACATACATATTTATAATTGTTATGTCTTTTAACTGGACAGATCCCTTTATCATTGTGTAATGACCCTCTTTGTCTCTTTTTATGGTTTTTGGTTTGAAGTCTATTTTATCTGATGTAAGAATAGCTACCCGTACTCGTTTTTGTTTTCCATTTGCGTGATATATCTCTTGCCATCCCTTTACTTTTAGTCTGTTTGTCTTTATAAGTGATGTGGTCTCTTGAAGACAGCATATAGTTGTATCTAGCTTTTTAATCCAGTCATTCAGTCTGTGTCTTTTGAATGGGGAGTTTAATCAATTTACATTTAGGGTTGTTATTGACAAGTATTGCTTTAATCCAGTCATTATGTTGCTTAGTGTTTATATGTGTTAAATGTCATTTGTCCCTCTTCCCCTTTTATTTTTCGTCTTCAATGTTAGTTGGATTTTTGAGGTGACATGATTTAGCTTCTTTCTCCTCATTTGCATTTTGGTTTAAATGGCAGGTTTTGCTTGTTCTTGTGAATATGCGATGTTGATTATCATTTTTCAGATTCTGGATGCAGGACTCCTTTTAGTATTTCTTGTAGCACTGGTCATGTGGTAGTGAATTCCCATAATTTTTGTCTGTTAGGGGAATACACTATTTCTCCCTCATTTCTGAAGGATAACCATGCTAGTTATAGGATTTGGGGCTGGCGGTTTTTTTCTTTTAGTCTTTTGTATATGACATACCATTTTCTCCAGGCCTGTAAGGTTTCAGTTGAGAAGTCTGCTTTTAGTCTGAGGGTGGCTCCCTTATAGGTGACTTGGCACTTTTCTCTTGCTGCTTTTAGAATTCTCTCCTTGTCTTTGAATTTTGCCAGTTTGACTATCATGTATCTCGAAGAGGATCTATTTGGATTGAATCTGTATGGGGATCTTTGGGCTTCCTGAATCTGAAGGTCTGCATCCCTACCTATACCTGGGAAGTTTTCTGTTATTACTTTCTTAAATACTTTTTCAATGCCTTTTCCTTTTTCCTCCCCTTCTGGAATACCCATGATTCAGATGTTGTGCACTTGAAGTTGTCTGCTAGGTCTCTTAAATTTTCTTCATTTTTTAAAATTCTTTTTTCCTTTTTTTTTTTTTTTTGTCTTCCTGGGTTATTTCAAAAAGACCATCTTCAAGTTCTTAGATTCCTTCTTCTGCTCGCTCTAGCCTGCTGCTCAAGCTCTCTGTTCTGTTTTTTATTTCATTGAGAGAATTCTTCCTTTCTAGGAGTTCCGTTCCATTCTTTTTAAAGCTATTAATCTCTTTGTAAATTTCCTCCTTCATAGTCTGGATATTTTTTCTTATTTCACTGTGTTCTCTAGTTGATTCTTCTCTTCTTTCTTGGAGTTTTCTTAAAATCAGTGCTTGGAATTTCTTTTCAGACATCTCAAAGTTTTCTTGCTGTATGGGGTTTGGTACTTGAGAAATACCATATTCCTTTGGTGGTGTCATATCTTCTTGTTTGTAGTTCTAGTATTTTTATGCTGATGTTTCATCATCTGGTAGAACACTTAATTCTTCTATCACTCTGGAGTGGGTTATGAGTGGGAAGGCTTCCTCCTCTTTAGGTTTTGCTGGTGACTCTTCTTTTATCAATGCAGTTGAGTGTGCAGTGGGCTGTCTTAGCTCCTGTCCAGTCAGTGAGAGATTCCTGCGTGCACTCACCTGTGCAGCCCATGTGTTGGGTTTGAGGGGGCCTGCGAGCCCCCATTCCTGTGCTCAGTTGTGGATGGGGCCAGCGGCTGCTTTGGTCTCCAGGTGCAGCTTGGGTCCTCTGCATGCTCACCTGTGCAGCTCGTGCAGTGGTTCAGCAGGGCCTGTGAGTCTGCCCTCTGGTGCTTGGGTATGGGCAGGGCCTGTGGCTTCATGGGTCCCAGACATGGCACAGGTCCTGTGTGCACTCACCTGAGCAGCATGCTTGGCTGTTCAGCAGTGCCTGCAAGACCCCTCTCCATGCTCAGTTGCAGGTGGGGCCTGCAGTTGCATCAGTCCCTGGGCATTACTCAGGTGCTGCACACACTCACCTCTGGCCCATGTGGTCCCTTAGTACAGATTTTGATTTAAAGTCTGCTTTACCAGATGTAAGTATAGCCGCACCTGCTTGCTTTTGTTTTCCATTTGCATGTAGTATCTCTTTCCATCCCTTCACTTTCAGTCTATGTGTGCCTTTGTAGGTCTGGTGTATTTCTTGTAATTAGCATATGGATGGGTCATGGTATTTTTAATCATTCAGTCAATCTAAGTCTTTTAATTGGAGCATTTAATCTATTTTTATTCAAGGTTATTATTAATATGTGAGTTCTTGCTCCTGTAATTTTTTTTTCTGATTGTTTAGTGTATCCTCTGTTCCTTTTTTCTCTGTTATCATTTATACTGTGGTTTGGTGGTTTTCTGTATTGATGAGGTTTGATTCCTTTCTCTGTCTACTTTGTGGATGTATTCTACCAGTAAATTTTATATTTTCAGGTGTTTTTATTATGGTTGACATTGTTCTTTCTCCTCTGGATGTAGGACTTCCCTAAGCATTTCTTGTAAGGCTGGTCTGGTGGTAATGAATTTCCTTAATTTTGGCTTGTCTGAGAAAGACTATTTCTCCTTCATTTCTGAAGGATAGCTTTGCTGGGTGTAATATTCTTGGCTGGAAGGGTTTTTTTTTTTTTTTTCTCCCCCTTTCAGTACTTTGAATACATTATCTCACTGTCTCCTAGCCTATAGAGTTTCTGCTGAGAAGTCTGCTGTTAGTCTAATGGGGATTCTCTTGTAAGTGACTTGATGCTTTTCTCTTAAAGTTTTTAGAATTCTTTCTTTGTCTTTAACTTTTAACATTTTGACTCAATGTGTCTTGGAGGAGAGGGCCTTTTTAGGTTGAATCTAATTGGGGACCTTTGAGCTTATGGATTTGTATGTTTGTAGCTTTCCCAAGACTAGGGAAATTTTCATTTTTGTTTTCTTTCTCCTTCTGGAATGCCCAATAATTGGAATATTTTTTCACTTGATAGAATCCCATAAATCTTGGAGGCTTTGTTCATTTTTTCAAGTTTTTTTTTAATCTTCCTGTGTTATATTAAAACAGTTGTCTTCATGCTCAGAATTTCTTTCTTTGCTTGAAAGAAAGAAAAGAGTTTCTTGTTGAAACTCTTGGATGTGTTTTTCTTTTCTTTTTTTCCTTTTTGTCTTTTTTTCGTGACCGGCAATGGATCGCAACCCTCAGTGTCACGCCCGTACCGGACCGGGACCGGCCACGGGATTGCAACCCTTGGTGTTGCTCCCGCCCCTCGCTCAGCCAGTGAGCGGCCGGTCTGTATGTGGGATCCGAACCCTCGGCGGGAGCGCCACCACGCTTCCCAAGTGGCGCACTACAGCAGTGCACCACCAGGCCGGCCCTTGGATGTGTTTTTCTTATTTTATTCAATGTATTATTCAATTCCAAGATTTCTGATTTTTTAATGATATTTATCTTTTTGTTAAATTTCTCATTCAGATCATGAATTGTTTTGTGACTTCACTGAATTGTTTGCCTATATTCTCTTTTATCTCAGTGAGTTTCTTTAAGATAATTAATTTGAATTTTTAGGGAGGTAAGTTGGCAATTTCCAATTCTTTGAGATCAGTTATTTAGACACTATTGTGTTTCTTCGGTGGTGTCATTTCCTTGTTTTTTCATGTTTCTCGTTTCCCTGCATTGATATATGTGCATCTGGTGGAACAGTCAACTTTTTGAATATTGTAGAGGGCATGCATGGAGAAGGACTTTCACCTGCAAATATGTCTTTGGGTTTTGATTGGGTAGTGTACAAGACCACTAGGCAGGGCTACAGAGAGAGGGCCCTGCCAGCTGCCTCTCAGGCAATGGATGAACTCACTATATGGTACTGCAGAGAAGGAACCCTCACAGCTGCTTCTCTGGCAGTAGGGAAGGCCGTTAGTATGGGCTGCAGAGGAGGCCCAGCCAGCCTCTTCTCAGTCAGTAGGTGGGGCCACAAAGCAGGCCTGTTATAAGGGGCCCATCCAGCTACTTCTCAGCCAGTGGGTAAAGCCACAAGACAGGGCTGAACAGGCAGCCCAGCCAGCTGCTTCTCTGGCAGAGGATGGGGCCATGAAGCAGGTCTGCTATGAGGGGGCCCTGCCAGCCACTTCTCAGGCAGTGGGCGCAAGGATGCTAGGTGGGACTGTTGAGAATGAGACTTCCTGGCTGTTTTTCTTGGAGGGCATGGATGTGCTTTACTTCCACTGGCCCAGGGGGTAGGGGTGTTCATTAGCTTAGGGACCTGTGAGTTGTTTAGGGGGGTGTTTGAAGCTTGGGCACACAGAACTCAGCCCACTTGTGGGAGTGTGGGGAAATTGTCTGCCTGTCTGATCTCTGGCTGGGGAAGTGGGTGTGTCAGTTCAGCAAGCCTGGGGTTGGCTTCCCAGATGTGCAGAGCTGGGGTAATAGCTGTCCTCAGGTACTAGTCTCAAGCCACTGGGATCAGGTACTTGTAGCCTTTCCTGTGAGTGTACTGGGATAACTGTGGAATCTCAAGCTGGGGTAGCACCATTGCTACTGGCCCTGGGGAAGGATGCATTCCCACAATGGCTCTGGTTTGAAGATGGCACAGTATTTCATTGGCCAAGGTCACAAGGGTGGGGGTGGGGAGGGCATAGTATGTACTCCTGTTCTAGAGCAATGAATTGTTTGTATTCTAGGCAGCTCCCAACGCTTGGTTATAGTTTTGCAAGGGTTGTGGAATCCTCTTGCAGTAGAAACCACAGGCCTCTGTGGTAAAGATGGGTGTTGGTGTGGGCCCTCTGCCTACCTTCTCACCATAAGGAAAAGTCTCTCGTGTTGACCACAGTGGCAGGGATATGGCAGCTGAGGCCATGCATCTCCCTCTCTCCTATGCTGTCATCCTGGGCTTTCATGCTCCACAAGGATCTCACCAGTCTCCTGCTGCACTCCTGAACTTTCCCACAGGTTCTCCCATTGATATTTATTTATCTATTAGTTATTTTGGTTCTTTTCTGTGAGAGGAATGTGCCCTGGGCACATCTAGTCTACCATCTTGCCTTGCTTCCTCCAATGTTACTGTTTTTATAATCAGATTTACGTATGCCATTTTAGTTTTTATTTTTGATGTGTCTTGTGTCTTTTTGTTCCTCTGTTTTTCCTCTATTGCTTTGCTTTGCATTAAGTGAATATTTTCTAATGAAGCATTTAGTTTTTTGTCATGACTTTTTTTTTTTTCACAGTATTTTGTTGTTCTTGTTATTTCCTTAGTGGTTGCCCTTAGGCTTTCTATGCATATCTTTTTTTTTTTTTTTTTTTTAAAGATGACCGGTAAGGGGATCTTAACCCTTGACTTGGTGTTGTCAGCACCATGCTCACCATTGAGCTAACCGGCCATCCCCATATGGGATCCGAATCCGTGGCCTTGGTGTTATCAGCACCACACTCTCCCGAGTGAGCCACAGGCCGGCCCTTACTATGCATATCTTAATTATCAGAATCCCCTTCAGATTCTTAATTCAAGTGAGATATAAAAATGTTACTCCTATGTTACTCTATTTTCCCCCTTTTAATGATGTTTATATATAATGTATAATATAAATATATAATAAGTATAATAATATGTAGCATATGTTAGGTATTAATATTAAAAACCCATCAGATTGTTATAATTGTTACTTTATATAATTTTGTCTTTTGAAAAATCTGAGAGAAAAAGGAAATGAAGTATAATGTTTATAGCTATTGTTATATTAACTTTTTTTACTATTTCTGATTCTCTTCATTTTTTTTTCGTGAATTTGAGTTATCATCTGGAATCATTTCCTTAGCCCAATTTAACTTTGCTCACAGACACCTCCTTTGTACTGTTATTGGCAAATATATTACATTCCTAGGTATTCTAGTCCCAACAATATACTGTATGCATATTATCTGTAATACTATCTTAAATACTATTATCTATAATAATATCTTAAATCAGTTAAGAGTAGGGGAAAATATGCATTCATACTCCCTTTTATAATTACATGCTTACCTTTACTGGAGGTCTTTCTTTTTACATGTGGATTGAAATTACCTTCTGGGGTCACTTAGTTTCTGCTTGAAAAACTTTCTTATAAGGTGGGTCTTATAAATTGGGTCTGCTAGCAACACTCTGTTTTTGTATTTCTGGGAATGTCTTTGTTTCATCTACTTTTTTGGAAAATAGCTAGATAGCTTTGCTAGATATTGGATTCTTGGTTGCCTTTTTTTTTTTTTTTTTTTTGAGCACTTCAAGTATGTTTTCTTACTACCTTCTGGCCTCCATTGTTTCTGCTGAGAAACCAGCTATTTATCTTGTTGGGGTTCCTTTGTAAGGGACAAGTTATTTTTCTATTGTTGCTTTCAAGATATTCTTCTTGTTTACCATGACGTGTTTATTTGTAGACTTTATTTTGTTCATTCTATTTGGAATTCACTGAGGTTCCTGCGTGTGTAAATTAGTGGGTTTTAAATCTGAGGGATTTTCAATCACTATTTCTTTAATTATTTAGTCTGCTCCTTTCTCTTTCTCCTCTCCTTTCAGTAATCTCATTATACATGAGTTGCTGTGGGTTAATAGTATCCCACATTTCTATGAGGTTCTGTCCATTTTTTCCATTTTTCTCTCTGTTCTTCAGATTGCATAATCTCTATCAATCTTAAATTTGCTCATCCTTAATTCTGCCAGTTCAAATTTATTCTTGAGCCCCTCTAGCAGATGTTTCATTTCAGATATCCCTTTCCCTGGCCACACCTAGATTTTAAGTTTCACTAATTGAGCTATGATTGCTATATAGTTTTTAACAATGCCCTGGGGCACTATAGACTAATCCAATCAAATTTAGTTCCCTTTGAAGGAGTAGGTCCTGAGGTTAGTTTTTGATATTTTTCTTAACCTAGGAATACTCCTCCCAGCTGTCTATTTCCCTGGTTCTCTTCTTAAACTAGCTAATCTACAGTTTAACCTTTAACTCCATTGACTCTACCAGTCTCCTCTCAACTCAAGTGGCATTCACCACAACCTCCACTGTTTGTGAGAACACCTGTGTCATTTTGTTCCTGCTGCTATAACAAAATACCTTAGACTGGGTAATGTACAAAGAGCATACATTTATTGCTCACAGTTATAGAGGTAGGGAAATCTAAGATCAAGGCACCAGTAGGTTCAGTGTCTCATGAAGGCCTGGTCTCTTCTTCCAAGATAGTACCTTCAATGCTGCTCCCTCTGTAGGGGATAAATGCCATGTTTTCACATGGCAGAAGGCAGAGGGGCAAAAAAAAAAAAAAAAACGGTAGCATAGTTAGTTCTTTCTAGCTCTTTTTTAAGGTCACTAATCTCATCCATGAGGGCTCTGCCTACCTACCTCCTAATGGCCCTATCTTTTAATACTGTTGCATTAGGGATTAAGTTTCAACATGAATTTTGGAGACAAACATTCAGACCTTAGCAGAACTTCACACTGTTTTGCATATGAAGTCAGTTTCTTTGGGAAAAGTTTAGATACTATCTGCTTTATAGCCTGCTTCTCTACTGAGGCAAAATCTCTGAGACAAGGCTGTGGAGCTGGTAGTGGGAGCAATGATATTCTTCTTTCTGAGTGACACCCCTGCTTTAGGAGCTGAGTGCTTAGTGGATGTGGGGTTAGCCTCAGGTCTTCTTGGCTTGCTTGTTCTGGCATGAAACCACTGCCTTATGAGCTCGGGCAAAGGTAATTGGGGCCCCAGTATTCTCAGCAACACCATGCCCAAGTTAGAGCTTCCATTCCATGAATGGGGAATGGCAAGAAGAAGAGACCTCTTACCTTTTGGCCACACTCTCCTGGAATTTGGCCTCAGCAAAGGGTAGCTGGGGCAGGATAAGAAATAAAGGAAGTCTTCCAACTGGGAGATTTGAGAAAAGGGAGCTGTGTGTTCTTGGCTATATATGTCTGGAATGGAGTTTCTATCTTTCTGAATTGGGAGGGAGGAGAGAGAGAGAACTCTTATTTCAAATACCACAGACTTTCTTTTCTTACTGAATTTTAGTAAATTTTCTAAATAGATGTTTCTTCATTTGTTGTATGCCCTTAGGACTATTTCCAGAGACATTAAATGGTTGATTTTTAAAAATAATTTTCAAAAGTTTCACTGGGGAGTTGGTCCAGAGAGCTCCTCACACTTTCAAGCCAGAATTTAATATCTCTAATGCCCAGGATTTCTACTGGAGGTTTGGTCATGTAGGCACCCTCTGCCTAGCACATACCACAATTCTAGACCTTCAGAAGGAAAGCAGATGTTTAACATTAACCACTTTTATTTTTGAACATTTTAGGTACAGTGAACCATTTTTATGAGTTCTGGGAATGTTGGGACTCCTACTCAAATCCAAGTTTCTAGACATTAGCCAAGGGCCAACCTTGAAAGCAGAGTTTTTTTAAGTATAGCAGTCTCAAGATTTCTATGTTAACAGATTTGTGCACAGTCCACCCCCTTGGCCCTTAGCCAAAGTGTCTTTACAGGAAAATATTTATTAGTAGGACTCCACACAGTGTGATGATACCAACCTGCAGTATTGATTTCAGTTTATGCCCTTTAGGCATCCTTGATTTACCCAGTTAAAACAAAAGCCATGAACCAGAAAAGTCTATCTTAGAAAGCTGGATTGTGTCCTACTTAAGTTTCTGCATTAACCTTTTTTTTTTTTTTTTTTTTTTCCTGTCTCAAGGCATTAATTCAGGCATAGCATAACTCTGGCTAGTAAGTTGGAGCTGACCTGAAAGCCTTGCAGGCTGAGACAGTGTTATAATTGTCAGGGTGCACACACAAGAAGTATAATCCCAGAAGGCACATGTGGTACCTTTGGAAACACACCTCAAACAGGACATATGTTAGTCAAGCAATGCAGGTTAATAGGATCCCCCCTGTGGCCTCCCACCAGGGGGCTTTCTGCCCTAGGGTTTTCAGTCTAGTCCAATTAATTCAGTCAGTCCTGGGTTTCAAAAGCATTACGTAAAGACTGTCAGTTCCAAACAGTTTTGCTTGTTCATGACGCCAATTTATCCTCCTCAGGAGCATAGATGACATCTGGAAGTGTTTTTTTTTTTTTTTTTGTAGAAAGTACAGGAGCAGGGGCCACCCCCTAGTGTCTCATAATCAGCACTATCTGGTGTGATCTTAGGCTCAGGAGTCAATTTGAATTCAGAGGGCTCACAGCAGCTTGGAAAGTCAGCATGGGGAGATTTCCTTCAGGAAGAGGGGCTTCCAGGAAGGGTTTTGAAAAACAAATATCATTCATGCCATCCCCAGTCCCCAGACACCCATGCCTCCTCAGTTGTCATGGTTTGCTTTTTCTCCATATTACGAAATTAGTGTGTCTCATTCAGTAATATTTATATTTCATTTTCAGTTATCCCCTACTTTTACCCACACCTTTATCTTGATAGATTGCGAGCAAAACAGACAAAAGTATTTTTATAGAAAAATATTTTTATACAACCAGAAAGACCAGTCATGTTCAAGAATTTGTCAGGACAAAATCCTGAATTTTCAAAATGGTTTGACATAATCTTCCACCCTTTTCATCCTGGTTATGTATGTTTCTGGTGAGCAGCCTAAAAAGATTAATTCCTTCCTGGGGACAGATGCATTTAACAGTCAAATTATGATATTAAGATGTGAGTACCAGGAAAAAAGTTAAGGAAGTTAGGCTACCATTATTTCAAATTGCAACTAATCCAGAAAGCTGAACATAAATCAACAGCAGTGAGTCATCACCCAGAGAGGGAACAGAGTCAGAACTATCAGGAATAGGTGGTGGTATACCCTCCCTGTCGTACAGTTTGGGCAAGAATCACAGGTTAGGAATGTAATAAGTCTCTGTATCAGACATGTAGAGGCTATCAGCATCTTGTTTTCAGATGAACTCATCAGAGGACAATTCCTTTCCTGTGGGCATTTGTATATGGCCCAGAGTCCAGCTGTCATCCATGATGTTTTAATAGTTTGTAGCAACACAAAGTGTTTGTGTCCTGAATCTAAAACAGTTCCAGAAATCTGATTTCTTTTATTGGGTAGAGAGATTTCACTAGATTTCAGTTTGGCACTGCTAATGGTGGGGCTGAAACAGCTCACAGCAGACATATCGGGGTTTCAGCTTAGAGTCAGATACAGGCAATAAATTCTGAGAATTCAGGATTTTTTAAAAAGCCAGTGGCTTTCTTTCAGCAGCAGCAAAGCCAAGACACTTCAGGGTCAGATAACTGTGTTCCAAGTGACAAGCAAGGATTTCCTAAACCCTTTTTATCTTTCCAATCTTAGAGTTCAAATTGATCTCAAAAATGTGTACATCAGACAGGAAAATGATCCAGCACTAAGGTCAGACACCTAATGTCACAGTGTTCATTAGTAACTGAAAACTGCTTTTTAAAACTTTGCATGTATCTCCATCTAGAGATTGCCTCTCTTTTTATGTTTCCATTTTTTCAAAGGCTCTGACAGCCAAAAATTAATAGTAAAAAATGATCAGTTGTGAAGACTTGTTCTGCTTACAATACTCAAAGCATTTAAATTTCGAACTGCTGCTCACCAGTGACCAAAAGCAAGGGAATTGTGTCCCATCAACAACTTTTTTTTTTAACGCTTTCTCTCATCTGGATGATTCCTCTAGCACTTATGAAATTATAAACATTTAACATTTAATATCACTTTTATCATACATCATATAGTATCACACAACATGCAGTATCATACAACATACAGTAGCCACAAAATTTTTAAAAATTAAAAATCATTTTTCCTCCAATTGAAAGTTAACTCAAACTGCTAACAGTAAATTTTAAATTTTCAGAGTTAATGTTACAACCGCAGGGAGATCCTGGCTGGAATGAAAGGGGGGAGAGGCTGCTGCAACAGTAGCAGCTAGGATGAAGAAATTATTGGAGTATTTTCCCTTTTCTTGTCCCCTGTTCTATCTAAAGCTTTGCTGGAGCCCTGAGAACTTATTTAAGATTGTTCCTTGCACATGACAAGAATAGCAACACAATTTTTTAAACATTTTTGGCCCATGCAAAGATGACTTTTGGGAATTTGGGGACCATTTTTCCTCTCACCTAGAAGAGAGAACAAAAGCCAAATGCATTGCCTGGGATCCACTTTTTTCTTTCTCCTTTTAGCCAGCATGGCCAACAGCATCCAGAGGATTCAGTGAGACAACTCTGCTGAGAATTTTTAAATTTCATAGATAATTTTTACCTCTCACAACAACCTCTGCTGCTATTTTATACTATGTATGATTCCATAGCTACACAAGCACCAAAGGTTTGTCATCTCCATCCTTTCACCGAAAAGAAAAGAAATGCTTTTTCCATATTTCAGTGAGTCGGCATTATTTTAGTGGATCCCACTTGTGACATCAACTGTATCAGGGGTCCTCAAGACCATCATAGGTTTGCAGATTCTCTAGGAGGACTCACAGGGCTCAGCATATATTTGTACTCATGGCTATGATTTATTAAATCAAAAGGATACTAAGCAAAGTCAGAAAAGAGCAAAAGCATGTAGGGTAATGTCTAGAGAAAACCAGATGCAAGGTTCCAAGAGTCCTCTCCCAGTGAAGTTACACAGGGTGCATTTAAATTCTCCAATAACAAATTATGACAACATGTTTGAAATGTCTACCAGGAAAGCTTATTAGAGATTCAGTGCCTAGGGATTTTATTGGGGGCTAGTCATATAGGTGCTCTCAGCCTAGTGCATAAGAAAATTCCAGACTTCAAGGAAATCAGGTGTTGAGCATAAACTATATTGTTTGTATGAACTGTTTGGGTACAGTGAGTCACTCTGATGAGTTCTGAGAACGCTGGGAATATTCCCCAAATCCAGGTTCCTAAACACCAGCCAAGGACTAACCTTGCAAGCAGGCCTTTGCAAGGACAGTAGCCTCAGGCCTACTATGTTAACTGTTTAATGGGTACCTATCTTCTGTCTACAATCTGTATACCCTCTCCTCTCCTACTCCCACCTCCAAACTTAAACTGTTCTCCTTTCTTTGTACTACAAACTCCACCATCATATCTAAACTCATCCCATAACCTTTCTTCTCTCTCTCTCTCTCTCTCTCTCTCTCTCTCTCTCTCTCTCTCACACACACACACACACACACACACGCACACACATGTGCACTCACACACACACACTATGCATACATACAAGGGGACTTAAAAAGTTCGTGAAGGGTTTGTATTATTTTTTAATTCTATTTTTTTCACAAACTTTTTGAAGTACCCTCGTATTTCATTGATGTTAACACAAAAGCCTTAATTAAGAGAAGGGGTATGGACTAAATTGCAGAGCAGATTTCATGGATTAGGTGAAATAATTAAAACCGTACTCCAAATAAATTTAGATCACCACTTTGCCTCTCATATATCCCTTAGTCATCCAAGATTCTTACACCCAGATATCTTATATGGGAATGGAAAGAATTTCTAACATGACACCAATTTTGTGAGAAATTAGATGAATAAAAATTGAATAAAAACTATGCTTTGATTTCTTCACGTTAGTAATCTGATGTAACACTAACTTCAGGAATTTAAGAAAATGCAAAAGTAAATCTTTTTCTGAGAAAAGGTTACCAGTGTTATCAGATTTTCAGTTTGTTTCACCATTTCTTTGGCTTTCAGTATCTTTGATTTATCTGATGCACATTTAATAAGCTTAATATTTAAGATGATCAAAATTAAATCCAAGCTGAATTGGTTAAATAAACTATGGTCTATCTATACATTGTAATACTGTATATTTATAGAATTATAAGGCAGAAGTAGGGTTATTAATATGGAGAGTTATTTCAACATACTGCTAAGTGAGAAATGTAAGTAACTAAACTATATACACTCAAGAAATATTTCTTGAGCCTTATTTGTGTCAGTCACTGTTCTATGCTCTGAGGATACAACAGTTACCAAAACAAACAAAAAAACCTGCCTTACTGTAGTTTACATTCTAATGAGAAGAGACATTAAACATAACAAATATCAATAAATTGTATGATATACTATTAGATGATAAAGGCTGTAAGTAAAAAGAAAACAGGGAAAAAAGATGGACAGTGCAGGGGGAGGTTGGCAGTTTTGAATAATGTGGTCAGAAAAGGCCTCATTAAGAAGATGACATTTGAGGAAATTCTTAAGTAAATATAGGCACTCTAGGCCAAGGGATCAAAAAATTTAAAGGCTAATATGAGAAAATGAGGGGAGAATTATAGGGGGTAATGTTAATAAATTAATAGAGATTCAGATCAAGTAGGGCCTTGTGGGCCATTGCAAAGTTCTTTGGCTTTTATTCTAAGATACAAACCACTGGAAGGTTTTGACAGAAGTCTGATATAATTTTGCTTATGTTTTAATAGAGTCACTCTGGATGCTTTTGAGAATGGACCATCGGGGAAAAGGGTAGCAGCAAGTAGACTATTTAGAAGGATTTTTCAATGATCTATATGAGAAAAGATGAGGGCTTGTAACAGAATGATATCAGTGAAGGTGGTGAGAAGTGGTTAGGTTTTTTTGAAGTGGTCAGAAGTGGTCACTATTTTTAAAGGTACAGGCAACAGGATTTTCTGAGATTTGGATGTAGGGTAAAAGAAAAGAGAGGACTCAGGATAATATCAAGAGTTTAGTCCTAGTCAACTACATAAGGAAGCATTTGCCACTTTGATGGGAAAGACTGTAAAAAGCAAATTTAGGATCAGGGAATGGACGGAAAAAATCTGGGAGTTTATATTTGGACATGTGAATATGGAGATATAGATTAAACAGCTAAGAAAAGAATCAAGTAGGCAGTGATATATACAACTCTGAAGCTCAGGAGAACAGTCTGGGCTGTAAACATACATTTAAAAGATGGCAAATAGATTGATAGATAACTGATTGATTGACTCATATATTGACTGATATATAGATATCTCTGAATGAGATCATCAAAGCTTTTATTTTAGAAAAAGATAATTCTAAGGACTGACTAATAGGGCAATCCAATGATAAGATGTTAGGGAGATGAAGAAGAACCACCAAAGAAGACTAAGAAGGAGTAGCCAGTGAGGAAAAAACCATGTGTGTGTGTGGTGTCCTGAAAGCCAAGTGAAGAAAGCACTTCAAGGAAAAGGAAGTGATCAGCTGTATTAAGTACTAATAGTAGGTCAAGGAAGACAAGGGGTAAGAATTAATGACTGGATTTAGTAATGTGATGTTCACTAGTGAGCTTGATATTGATAAAAAAACATTTTAAATAGAATCATGTTGACAAAAGCTTGATTGAAAAGGGATTTAAGAATCTGGTGGAAGCATGGTGGAAAATTAGTTCTAGACATATCAACTTTTCCTCCTGGAAACTATATACAGTAACAAAAAGGAGGAAACCACCACAAACAAGATATTAAGAGGAACTAGGAGATAAAGCATGTAAAAATGTGTAGCCAAAATTGCCCAGTACCAGAAGAGTCTTGACTAGCTGTGCTGTGACAGCATGGTGATGTAACAGGGAAGAATGAAAACAGTGAAAGTGCCTATCAGTGCCAGATCTCAGAAATAAACAAAAAAATTTGGAAAACTACTCTGTCTTCTGGCCTTTATCCTCTTCCAGAGTAATCACCTGTTAATAGCTCATTCAGGAAAATTGAAGTCATTCAAATGTGAATCAAAGAGAGTTCTGCTTCCAGTAAGGATATAGATGGTTGCTAGAGAATTCTCAGGTCAACTTTTATTCCTCATCTTCCCAGTCCTATTCCACCTTAACAAGAAGATAACACCATAAGGTACAAAAGCATGCATTTTTTTAAAAATTGGTAATTTGACAATACAGTGAAATCTTTATGAACTAATTTCCAAAGAGAGAAAAAACCCTTCCAAGGTGAGGCAAGACACCTAAACAGTTTAACCTCTCAAGGCACAGTGGATGGAGGAGTGTATTAGTCATCTATTGTTATGTAACAAATTACTCCAAACTTAATGACTTAAAAAATAATCACTTACTATCTCACAATTTATGTAGGTCACAGTGGCTTACTGGGATGGTTCTGGATCATGGTCTTTCATGAGATTGCAGTCAAGCTGTCAGCCAGAGTTTAATAGAGGAATATCTGCTTCCAAGTTCACTCATGTGGTTCTCTCCATAGTCCACCTGAGTGTCTTCACAACATGGCAGTTGATTTCCTCTCGCCAGGGCTGTTTTATAATATAGCAACTGGATTCCACCAGATTAAGTGCTTCAAAAGAGAGTGAAAGAGAGCACACTGAAAAGGGAACTCTACTCTTTTTATAACCTAATCTAGGAGTGACATTCCATCACTTCTGCCACAATTTAATCAGTAGAAGCAAATCACTAATTCCAATATACTCTCAAGAGGAAGAAATTAAGTTATACCTTTTGAAGGGAGCAGTATCAAAATATTGTGGTCATACCTTTGAAACCACCACAAGGATTGAACCCAACAAAATAGTAGATATTTTCAGAACAAAGATAAACCAAATGAAACTTTAACAGAACATCTGGGCTGGCAAGATAGATATCAAACAACTTGACCCAATTGACATTTACAGAAAACTTCACTCAAGAACAGCAGAATACACATATCTTTATAGAGCACATGGAACACTTACCAATATGGACCATATTCTAGGCCATAAAACATGTCTCAATAGATTGAAGAGGATTCAAGTCATAAAAGTATGTTCTCTGATCAGAATGGAATTAGAAATCAGTAACAATGATTTCTGAAAAATACCCAGCTATTCAGAAACTAAATAATATACTTCTAAGTAACACATAGGTTAATGAAAAAACACAGGGGAAATTAGAAAGAATTTTGAACTGAATTTAAAGGAAAACACAACCTATCAAAATTTATGCAATTATGCTAAAGCAGTATGTAGGAGTAAATTTATAGCTCTGAACACCTATATCAGAACAGAAGAAAGGCCCCAAATCAATGGCCACTGCTTCCACATTAAGAAGCTAGAGAACAAATATTAATGGAATAGAAAACAGAAAAACAATTCTCAGAAAATTATGATGAGAGCAAACTTATCCAACTGTATAAAAGTTATCTACAAAAATTCTACAGCTATCACCATGTTTAGCTATAAAATACTGAGCACTTTTTTTTTTTTTTTTTTTTTTTTTTTTTTTTTTTTAAAAA
>NW_007728825.1:108822-139973 GCF_000696425.1 Galeopterus variegatus
TTTTTTTTTTTTTTTTTTTTTTTTTTGTCTTTTGTCTTTTTCCGTGTCCGGCAATGGATCGCAACCCTCAGTGTTGCCCCTGTACCGGACCGGGGACCGGCAATGGGATCGCAACCCTCGGGGTCGCTCCCGCGCCTCGCTCAGCCAGTGAGCGGGAACCGGTCTGTATGTGGGATCCGAACCCTCGGGCGGGAGCGCCGCCGCACTTCCCAAGCAGCGCACTTATCCAGTGCGCCACCGGGCCGGCCCCAAAATACTGAGCACTTTTACCCTTGGTCCAAGAAATAAAACATGATGTCGGCTCTCACCACTTCTATTCATTTATGTTATAGGTCCTAATCAATGCCACAAACAAGTAAGGAAATTAATGATAGATTAAAAAGAAGTAAAACTCTGGGGCCGGCCCGGTAGCGCACTGCTACAGTGCACTGCTTGGGAGTGCGGCGGTGCTCCCGCCGAGGGTTCGGATCCCACATACAGACCGGCCACTCACTGGCTGAGCGGGGTGCAGGCGCAACGCCGAGGGTTGCAATCCCGTTGCCGGTCCCAGCCCAGTACGGGTGTGACACTGAGGGTTGCGATCCGTTGCCGGTCACGAAAAAAGACAAAAAGGAAAAAAATAAATAAATAAAAAATAATAAATAAATAAATAAATAAATAAAAAGAAGTAAAACTCATTTACAGATGACATGAAGGTGTTCATAGAAAATTCAAATGAATTGTTAACTAAAGAGGTGAACATTTAAAAGCAATTATATTTCTGTACTGCAGCCCCAAAAATTAGAACACAAAATTAAAAAAAAAAACAACAGTAACACAATAGCATACCAAAACAACAAGTACCTAGGAGCACATTAATGAAAGGTGTTTATATCTCTACACTG
The DNA here is from genome assembly GCF_000696425.1 of Galeopterus variegatus. NCBI lineage: Eukaryota > Metazoa > Chordata > Mammalia > Dermoptera > Cynocephalidae > Galeopterus > Galeopterus variegatus. The sequence goes on from NW_007728825.1 coordinate 109,707, forward strand.
AAAACTATATAACTTTTCTGAGAGAAATTTAAACGTATCTAAATTAATAGATATACTAGGTTATTGGATAGGAAAATTCCATTTTATTAAGATGCCAGTTTTCCCCAAATTTAATTTACTCCTAATAAAAATCCCGGCATCCTTTCTTGTAGAAATTGACAAGCTGATTATAAAATGTATATAGAAATGAAAAAAACTTCTATAGTCAAGACAATCTGGATGAATAGGGTAAAGATATAGAACTTACACTATCAGATTTCAAGATTTTATAAAATGTAATGGTAATTAAGACAGTGTTGTGTTGGCATAATCATAGCCTAATAGATCAATGAAATAGAATAGGGAGTCCCAAAATAAACCCACTCATATATGGTCTCTTGATTTAAGATAAAGTGGCCATGATAATTTAATGAGGAATATAATTTTTTTTCAATAAATGACATTGGAGAAGCTGTGTATCCATATGGATACTTCATACTATACACAAAAATAATTTAAGTTGGATCATAGCCTTAAATATGGAAAGTAAAACAATAAAGGTTCTAGAAGGAAACATTATATATATTCATGAACTTGGAGAAGGTATGGATTGCTTAAACAGTACAAAATGGTAGTAATCATGTGATTTAAAAAATGATATATTAAATCTCATCAAAATAAAAAACTGTCCAAGACATCATAAATAAATGAAAAGGCAAGCCATAGATTGGAGAAAATATGATTAGATAGATAGAGAGAGATGAGTATATATCTATATCCACATGATATATGGATATATGTATGTGTGGTAGGCCTCTCAAAGATGTCCACATCCCAATCCCCAAAATCTGTAAATATGTAATGTTACATGGCAAAGGGAAATTAAGTTTGGATGGAATTAAAATTACTAATCAGTTAACCTTAAAATAGGGAGATTATTTTAGATTATCCAGATAGGCCCAATGTAATCACAAAGGTCTTTAAAAGTGGAATAAGGAGGCAAAAGAGGTTAGAAATATATGATGTGAGAAGCACTCAATCTGCCATTGCTGGCTTTGAACATAAAGGAAAGGACAAGGAGCCAATGAATGTGGGCACCTTCTAGAAGCTGGAATTTCTAAGGAAATATATTTTCCCTAGATCTTCCAAAAAGTAATCCTGCAATGGTGACACCCGATTTTAGTCCAATGAGACCCATGTCAGAATTCTGACCTACATGGGCCGGCCTGGTGGCACACTGCTGCAGTGCGCCGCTTGGGAGCACGGCGGCGCTCCCGCCGAGGGTTCGGATCCCACATGTGGACCGGCCGCTCACTGGCTGAGCGAGGTGTGGGAGCAACGCCGAGGGTTGCGATCCCGTTGCCGGTCCCGGTCCGGTACGGGCGCGACGCTGAGGCTTGCGATCCATTGCCGGTCACGAGAAAAAGACAAAAAAGGAAAAAAAAAAAAAAGAATTCTGACCTACAAAATATTAAGATGCTAAATTTCTATTGTTTTAAGCCACTAAGTTTGTCGTAATTTGTTACAACAGCCTTAGGAAACTAATAACAGTGTATATCTAACAAAGGATTCATATACATAATATAAAGAACACCTACTAATCAGTAAAGAAAAAGCAACAACTCTATAAAAATTGGACAAAAGTATTGAACAGGTACCTCTCTAAAGAAGATATCCAGTGACTAATAAGCATCTGAAAAGATGTTCATCAGTATTTGACATCAGGGAAATATAAGTTACAACTACAATGAAATACAAATACCTACTTATAAGTTAAAAAGGAGCAGTTAAGGGATCCTAGCCCTACACTAAACTAATTGATACTATAAAAAGTAAACAAACAACAAAATAGCCAGAAGGAAAGTAGAAGGACAATTAATAAAGATAAAAACAAAAAATAATGAGTTAGAAAAATAACACATATAATAATAAAAATACGTATATAAAGCCCAAGAAAGCCTAATTAAGAAAAAAAAAAAACAGTGAGCAAGCACAAAAACAAAAAATTAGTGATAACAAAGGGAAAATAATCAAATAAACAACACAAATTTCAAAATCTTAGAAGTCAACTTTGCAGAAACAGTGTGGTACTCGCTCACAAATAGGCAGAGTAATAAGAAAGGAAAAAATGTTTAGAAACAGACACAAATATATGAGGGTACTTCAAAAAGTTCAGGGAAAAATAGAATTAAAAGATAATCTTTCCATGACCTTTTTGACGGCCCTGTGTGTGTGTGTTTGTGTGTATATATGAGACTTTAATACAGTAAGTAATAATATTTTTTAATTTCTTAGGTATCTCAGACAATATTTTTATAAAATACAATAAAATGAATTATTAGGAAATTAAAAAAAAAAAACACAAAGATATACAAATTCCAAGCCTAATTTTTTTGTTAGATTTAACAAACATAAAATTACTCTGTCAAATTGTTACAAAAGTTTATAACTGCTTGTTTTCAATCTTTGTTCTTACTGTGGACTAGTAATAGTTTGCAGACGAGCACCAGTACACATACCATACTTGGAGTAGGTACTGAGTAATATGGGATAAAGATAGCATCTCATATCAATGGGGTTATACTGGATATTTAATTAATTAATTAATTTATTTATTTAAAGATGACCGGTAAGGGGATCTTAACCCTTGACTTGGTGTTGTCAGCACCACGCTCTCCCAAGTGAGCTAATCGGCCATCCCTATATAGGGATCCGAACCCATTGTCTTGGTGTTATCAGCACCACACTCTCCCGAGTGAGCTATGGCCCGTCCCTATGCTGGATATTTTAAATGGTGTTGCAACAATAGGACAGACATCTGGAAAAAAGGTAAAGCTTGATTTTACCTCACAGCATACAATAGAATAACCACAAATGTAACAAAAATTTGGTGAATTATTTTATGATCTTGGAATGGTAAGAGACCATGAATTGTAGATATTACCAAATTTGGCTGCATTATTCTTTTCTGCATTCATAAAATATATAAACAAAATCTAAATAAAAATAACCAGTTGGGGAAAAAGGCATTGCAACTTGTGTCACAGGCAAAGGGCTAATGTTTCTACTATATGAAGAGCACCAAGAAATTTGTAAAATACTAACCAATACATTGCTGGAAAGACTGAAAAATTGAATGAATAACCTCCAAGAAGGGATGTTTGATTATCTATCAAAATTAATTATTGCACTTACACTTTGAACAAGTGTACCCATTTCTAGGAATTGACTCACATATACACCAGCTCACATATGAAATGATGTATGGACAAGATTATTCATTAAAGTGATGTTTGTAATAGTAAAATATTGGACACAACCCAAGTGTTCATATAGTTAATGAATTAACTAAGTAAACTAGTAAACTGGATAAACTATGATGAATCTGCACAAAGGAATATCATGCAGCTCTGAAAAGGAATGCGGAAACTCTACATGCATTAATGTTCAAAGATCCCTAGAATATATTTTTAAGTGAAAAGAGCAAAGAATACAAGAATATATATGAAATTCTATTGTTTGTTTCAGAAAGGATGGAAATAAAGTATTCATTTGTATTTAAATAAAGAAATACTAAGATATACAAGAAATTAATAAAAGGAGAGAGGAAAACAGGAGGAATGGAGTATCTGACTAAGAGTGAGACTTCTCAATGTACAAATTTTTATATGATATTGAATTTTCAACAGTATAAATGGAAACCCTATTAAAATAAAATTAAATGAGAGAGAATGGTAGGAGAAGAATTAGAAATAGCTGATTATTATACACCTCTTAAGGAGTTTAGCTTTAAAAGTGGGAAGAGAAATGGGGAAGTCATTATAGGGCTAATGTGGAGGCCAAGATATTTTTTATAGAGAAGAAATAATAGCATGTTTTATGATAATGGAAATGCAATGGACAATCCAGGAGAGAAGGAAAAAAAGAAAGGAGAGAATTAGAGGACTGATTTCCTTGGGGAAGCAAGAGGGAGTGGGAACTTCTGCACAGATGGATGGGTAGGCTTTAGTTCAGAGCATAGATATGTTCATTTTTAATAATTGGGGAAAGCAGAGTATATGGATGCACGTACTAGTAGGTGTGCAGGGTGGTACTGACAGTTTATGACTATTTTTCCTGATTTTTGAAGTTTTCTCAGTAAAATGAGAAGCAAGATCCTCAGCTAAAGATGAGGATGGGGGAACAGTATTTGAGGTCAGAAAAGGGGTATGAAATAGCTAGGAGACTAGAAGGATGAATGGACTAGGAAAACGTATGATTTTTGGACTGTATTATGGGCTCAATTGAAATTTGAGACCATCAAATTTAAATGAGGCCAGTCAATGTGGCTATAGGCTTTTCTCCAGACACATTCAGCTACATGAATACAGGCATGGAACAGGCGGATATTTGAATTCAAATGTGACTGGGGTTTCGCAGGAGGTAAAATGAAGAAGGGAAGGGCAAGAGTATCAAGAACTGATGAGAGTGACTATAACTGAACACGTGGAATTTAAGCTGTATGAGGAAGGTTGTGAGGACATTAGGGGATGATAAACAGTGAAAATATAGTAGCATCAGTATATTTTAGGCCCCAGTGAGGACTGAAGGATTGTTGGAGCCAGGTACAATACATATATGTATAGTGAGATCCCTGTAAAGATTTACATAATGGGACATTATATAGCAAAATGTTATCAGTGTTTTTATATGGGCAATGAAATTATGGTTGATTTTATTTTTCTCTTTTTTCCTTACTTCCATCTTTTTTTTTTTTTTTTCTTTTAAGAGGTATACTGCTGATTGCTTTAGGGGAAACAAAAGGGAGATACAAACATAGGAAATCATGATCCCTGGCCTATTTCCTTATGTGAATTTTCCATTTTTCTACCCTAAATGTACAATAATTCTTTTGTACTTTTTTCACTGAAGAAAAATTCACATAATATAAAATTAACCCTTTTAAGTATACTATTCATTGGTATTTAGTAGATCCACAGTGTTGTGCAGCCATCCCCTAGTACCCCAATTGTCATCACACTAAAATGAAACCTATAGGCTATAAAATAGACATTCCCCATTCCCTCACTCTACTCCCAGGCCTATTACCCACTATTTTTTCTTTTTTGAAATGGATTTACCTATTCTGGATATTTCATATAATTGGATTATACAGTAGGTGACCTTGCATGACTGGCTTCTTTCAGTTAGCACAATATTTTTGAAGTTCATCCACATTGTAGCGTGTGTCAGTACTTCATTCCTTTTTATGACTGAATAATATTCCATTGTATGTATGTCCCATATTTGGTTTATCCATTCACCTATTGATGGACAATTGTGTGGCTTCAACATTTTGGCTATTGTAAATAGTGTTGCTGTGAATATTTGTGTACGAGTATTCATTTGAATACCTGTTTTAAATACTTTGGGATTTATACCTAGGAGTGTACTTCTTTACTAGTGGTAATTCTATGTTAAAATTTTTGATGAACCTCCAAACTGTTTTCCACAGTGGCTGCACCATTTTACATTCCAACCAGCAATGTGCAAGGGTTCCAACCACTCCACATCCTCACTAACGCTAGTTATTTTCTGTTTTATTAATATTACTGCCATCCTAGACAGTATGACATAGTATTTTATTGTGGTTTTGATTTGAATTTCCCTTATGACCAATAATGTTGAGCATCTGTTCATGAGCTACTTCACCATTTGTATATCTTTGGAAAGATGTCTATTCAAGTCATTTGCTGATATTTTAAAGTGGGTTATTTTTTGTTGTTGTTGTATTTCCTAGAGTTGTTATAACAAAGTACCACAAATGGGTGGAAGGAAGGAAAGAAAGACCACAGTGATGTGTTGAACTTGCAGAGGGAGAGAACATACCTAGGGATACAAAGTGGGGTGGGGGAAAGGGGGAGGGGGAGGCAGGTTGAGGGTAATAGGGTGGGGGAAACGGGGTACAATCTCAATTTGTGGTAATGGGCATGCTGCCAGTATGGATCTGGCCTTCACATCTAGGGCACAAGGGAGGACAATCAGCCTTGTATCACATGAATATTCATAACCAAAAAAAAAATACAGAAATTTATTACACAGGTCTGGAGTGGAGGCTGGAAGTCCTAAACGAGAGTTTTGGTAAGCCCATACTCCCTCTCAAATCTTTAGGGGAAGGATTTTTCCTTGCCTCTTTTACTTTCTAGTAACCCCATAGGTTCCTTGACTTATGGCATCATAATTCCAGTCTCTGCCCTATCTCCACATGATGTTCTCTGTGTGTCTCTTCACATAGTCTTCCCTCTATGCATGTTGAGCATTCATTGCTCATAATAATTTTTTTGAGCATTTGTCTTTTAACTCATAGAAGAGGAAAAAAGAGCTACAAACCAAAAATACAATACTCACATCATTTATACTTGCATGGGTAGCAAACGTTCCTGTTCTTTATTTCTGTATGCAACATTGAGTTACTGTCTCCTGTCCATTTATGTTAGCCTGGAGGACTTACTTTGGCATTTCTTGTAGGACCAGGTGTACTAGTGATGAAATTTCTCAGGTTTTTTTTAACCTGAAAGTGTCTTAATTTCTTCTTCAATTTTCAAAGATAGTTTTGCCAGATAAAGAATATTTTTTAATTAAAACACCATTAACTATACATATTTGTGGCGTACAGAGTTGACTATCAATACCTGTGTAAGGATAATTAGCCTATTCATCATTACAAAACATAGTCATTCTTTGTGTCCAATAACCAATTTCTCACTAACTCCCTCCCCCTCCCCCTTTGCCACCTCCACTAACCTCAGTTCTGTTCTCTACTTCTGAAAGTTCAATATATTATTTTGATTGTTGTTTCTTTCTTTCCTTTCTTCCTTCCTTCCTTCCTTTCCTCCCACTATGAGTAAGGACATGTGGTATTTCTCTTTCTGTGCCTTGCTTATTTCACTTAACATAATTTTTTCCAAGCTCATCCATGTAGCTGCGAATAGCAGAACTTCATTCTTTTTATGGCAGAGTAGTATTCCATTGTGTATATTGACCACATTTTCCTTTTCCAGTCACCTGTCAATGGATGTTTAGGTTGGTTCTAGTACTAGACTATTGTAAATAGAGCTGCAATAAAACTGGGAGTGCAGGTATCTCTTCAACATGATGATTTCCATTCCTCTGGATGTATACCAAGCAGGAGAATTGCTGGATCTTATGGCACTTCTATCACTTGTTGTTTGAGAAACTTCCATACTGTTCTCCATAATGGCTGTACTATTTTGCCATTCCACCAATAGAATAGAAGCGTTCCCCTTTCTCCGCATCCTCACCAACAGTTGTTATTCTCTGTCATTTTGATAATAGCGAGTCTAACTGGGGTGAGATGGTATCTTAGTGTGGTTTTGATTTGCATTTCCCTGATGATTAGTGATGTTTGTTGCTTTGCCTCCCACGGATTTGTCACCCCTTTTCCCCTGGGTGATGAAGCTGCCAAAGATTACTCAAAGTCCATCTCTTCTGAGTAGTGAGAAACCCTGAAAAGGGCTTAATCTCCCAGAACCCTCAAGAGAGAGGCATTCCTTCCACTTGGGAAATTAACCACGAATTGGGGTTCTCTTCCTGCATTTATTCTCCAGCCAAGGAAGTTACAGGAAGAGAACACAGGTGGGTTTTTTTCTAAGTACCATTTAACAAGTTTAACAATAGAAGCTGGTAACAGTCAGTAAGACAAGCAAGGTGACATTCTATAATGCAATTAAGTCGATCCACTAACAGAAGCCTGATTTTAGCAAACATTCTCTTCTTACATCAATTTCCCAATATCTTTACATATCAATCAGTAACCTGTCTGTCTTTGAGCCAGCAACCTTGCTGTGTTACAATTCCTTATCTTACAACAGAGACTATAGCCTGGGGAAATTTTCCTGTCCTTTGCAATGACAATATTTGAAACTGCAAGGCTTTGGAAAACCAGGCCCTGTGAAGTACACTTGCTTTATGCATACTCTACAGATGTTGAGCAATTTTTCATATACCTGTTGGCTGTTCATATATCTTCTACTGAGAAATGTCTATTCAGCTCAATTGCCCATTTTTTAATCTGATTTTTTTATTGTTTGAGTTCTTTGTATATTCTGGATATTAATCCCCTGTTAGATGTATAGATTGCAAATATTTTCTCATATTCTGTAGGTTTTCTTTTCACTGTGTTGATTGTTTCTTTTGCTGTACATAAACTTTTTTGTTTGATAAAATCCTATTTATTTTTTCTTTTGTTGCTTGTGCTTTTTGGGGGTCTTTGTCCAGCCCTACATAATAAAGTGTTTCCCCTGTTTTCTTCCAGGAGTTTTATATTTTCAAGTCTTATTCTTAAGTCTTTAATCTATTTTGAGTTGATTTTGGTATATGATGAGATATACAGGTCTAGTTTCATTCTTCTACATATGGATATCCAGTTTTCCCAGCACTGTTTATTTGAAGAGGCTGTCCTTTCCCCAATCTATGTTCTTAGTGCCTTTGTCAAAGATCAGTTGGCTCTAAGTATGCATGTTGATTTCTGGGTTCTCTATCTATTCCATTGGTCCATGGTTCTGTTTTTATGTCAGTACCATGCTGTTTTGGTTACTATAGCTTTGTAGTATAATTTGAAGTTTTATAGAGTAATTCCTTTGGCTTTATTTTTTTTCCTCAGGATTGTTTTGGTTATTAGTATTAATATTAGTATTAGTATAAGTCATTAGTATTTTGATGGGAATCACATTGAATCTATGCATCACTTTAGGTAGTATGGACATTTTCAAAATGTTAAATCTTCCAATCCTTGAACATGGAATGTCTTTCAATCTTTTGGTGTCCTCTTTAAATTCCTTTAAGCAGTGATTTGTAGTTCTTATTGTAGAGATCTTTCACCTCCTCGGTTAAATTGATTCCTGGGGATTTTATTTTTTTGGTAGCTATTGCAAATGGGCTTGCTTTCTTAATTTCATTTTCTGCTAGTCCATTGTTGGAGTATAAACATATACTGATTTTTGTGAACTGATTTTGTATCCTACAACTTTACTGAATTTATTTATCAGGTCCACTAGTTTTTTGGTAGAGTCTTAGGTTTTTCTATATATAGGGTAATGTTATCTGCAAACAGGGACAATTTGACTTCATCTTTTCCAGTGTGGATGCCATTTATTTCTTTCTCTTCCCTGATTGCTCTGGCAAGTATTTCAAATACTGTGTTAAATAGGAGTGATGAGAGTGGGCATCCTTGTTTTGTTCCTGTTCTTAAAGGGAAAGCTTTCAGCTTTAACCCATTCAGGATGATATTGGTGGTGAGTTTGTCATATATAGCTTTTATTGTGTTGAGATACTTCCCTTCTATACCTAATTTGTTGAGAGTCTTTATCATGAAGGGATGTTGAGTTTTGTCAAATGCTTTATCCGCATCTATTAAGATGATCATATGGTTTTTGTTCTTGGTTTTATTGATGTGGTGTATCACATTTATTAATTTGTGTATGTTGAACAATCCTTGCATCTCTGGGATGAATCCCACTTGATCATGAAGTACAATCTTTTTGATGCGCTGTTATATTCTTTTTGCTAATATTTTGTTGAAGATCTTTGTATGTATATTCATCGAGGATATTTGCTTGTAGTTTTTTTATTGTATCTTTGATTTTGGTATCAAGGTGATGCTGGCTTCATATACTGAGACTGAGAGAATGGCCTCTCTTTCAATTTTTTGGAATAGTTTGAAAAGGATTAGTATTAGTTCTCTAAAGATTTGGTAGAATTCATCAGTGAAGCCATCTGGTACTGGGCTTTTTTTTGTTGAGAGACTACTGATTACTACTTCAATCTCATTGCTCATTATTGGTCTGTACAGGTTTTCTATTTCTTCTTGGTTCAGTCTTTGTAGTTTGCATGTGTCTAGAAATTTATGCATTTCTTGCAGGTTTTCAAAATTGTTTTCATATAGTTGTTCATAATAGTCTCTAATGAAATTCTTTGTATTTCTGTGGTATTGGTTGTAATAGCTCCTTCTTCATTTCTGATATTTGTTACTTGAGTCTTCTGTCTTTTTTTAGTTAGTCTAGCTAATGGTTTATCTGTTTTGTTTATCTTCCCCCAAAACAGCTTTTTGTTTCATTGATGTATTGTATCATTTTTTAGGGTCTCTATTTCATTTAGTTCTGCTCTGATCTTAATTATTTCTTTCCGTCCACTGATTTGGGGATTGGATTGTTCTTGTTTTTTAGTTCTTTGAGGTGTAACATTAGGTTCTTTATTTGAAGTCTTTCTATTCAGTTATAGCATTTTTGTTTGAAAGGTTTTTTTTTTTTCTTTTGGCACTTTAAACTATAATTCCACAGACTTCTGGCCTACATGGTTTCTGAGAAGTTGGATATTAGTATTATTGAGTATCTTTTACATGTGAAAAATCACTTTTCTCTACCTGCAGGTTCTCTTTTTGTCTTTGTCTTTCAATAATTTGACTATCATGTTCTTATTATTCATCTCCTTGTGTTTGTTTATCTTGTTTAGAGTTCATTGAGCTCATTAAATATATAGATTTGAGTCTTTTATTAAATTGAGGAAGTTTTGATGGCTTTTTTAAAGACATTCTTTCTGCCTCTTTTTTTTTTTTGTCTCCCTCTAATAAGGTTTTCATTATTTGTATGTTGGTATGCTTGATGATGCTGTTTCACAGTAGTTCTCTTAGACTCTTAATTTTTCATCTTTTTTTTTTTTTTTAACTTTCTGCTTCTCAGAGTGAATAATCTCAAGTGGTCATCTTCAAATTTCCTGATTCCTTCTTCTCCCTAGTTGTGCCCCTCTAGTGAATTTTTTAATACCATTATTTTGTCTGCTCCAGAATTTTATTTGGTTCCTTTTCCTAATTTGTGTCCCTTTACTGATATCCTCTATTTGGCAAGATGTTGTTTTCCTGGTTTCCTTTAGTTCTTCATCAGCAGTGTTCTTTAGCTCTTTGTATATATTTAAGACAGTTGATTTAGGGCCGGCCCGGTGGCGCACTCGGTAGAGTGCAGCACTTGGGAGCACGGCGGCGCTCCCGCTGAGGGTTCGGATCCCATATAGAAACCGGTCCGCTCACTGGTTGAGCGTGGTGCGGGCGCGACACCGAGGGTTGCGATCCCATTACCGGTCACAAAAAAAAAAATACAAAAAGGAAAAGAGAAAAAAAAAAGACAGTTGATTTAAAATCATTGTCTTATGATTTCAATACCTGGTCTTCCTCTTCAATAGTTTTTACCAATTTCTGTTTTTCCTGTGAATGAGCCATACTTCATTGTTTCTTTTCATGCAGTATAGTTTTTCTTGAGAATTGGAGTATTTGAATGTTATAATGTGGCAACTCTGGAAATCAGGTTCTCCACCTTCCCTGGGGGTTTATGTTGCTGCACACTGTTGTTGTTTTCTTGTTTTGTGACTTTTCTAAAGTATTTTTGTAAATTCTATATTGGAGTTCATGTGTGGCCACTAAACTCTATGTTCCACTTGCATAGGGGTCAGCTAGTTTTTGACATAGTTTTCTTAAATGCTTGAAGCAAAGAAAAGAATAAAAATACTCTCCTGTCTTTAGTGACTGGCTCTGTGTTGGGGCACTCCTTGAAGTTTTCAACACTGTTTTTTAATTCTTTAATTCTTCTTGACTCTTTGTGTTTGTGTGTGCACATTAGAGAAAATAACCACTTCTCCCAGTATTCACAGAATGGCCTCATACAAGAGACGGCCCTCAGAAATCAGCCTGGCCAGAGATTCTAGAAGACCCTCAAACTTCATGCTAGATCAAACTGCTGTCTGTATTCTTGGTGGCCTCCAGACACCTAGAGTATGCTGATATCCACTGAAAGACTCCTACTCATCCTTTAAGGGTCATCTTCTTTATGAAACCTTTTCACAAATTCTATAGGCAGAGATAGAGTTTTCTGTGTTACCATAGCATTGCTCATACTCCTAGTATAGCCATCAGCTTCTTAGAGACAGAAGGACTTAAGGCTTATTCATCTTTATCCCCAAGGCTTAGCTCAGTGCTTGGCTTGAAAATGTTTATTGAAATAATGGTGATATAAATGAATAAATAAATTAAATTAGTAAATAATAAACCACAACAAACAAATAAAGAGAAGCAAGTAAGACCAGTAGTAATGTAAAGTGGCAGTCACAGGACAACACTGAAAAATGTTATGGCTAAGAAGCCTTGGGACTAGACTGCTAAGAGAGTTTAGGTAAGTACATAAATTAGGTACAGATTATCATGCTTCTTTGTGTAAAATAGAAACATTTTTTATTAGAAGAAACACTATTGTAGAAATAAATTGGTCACTAGATGCTCTATTTTATCTTTTGCATATGAATGTATTCATTTGCTTTTAGAAATCAGAGCTCCATCTTCATTTAGGCTTATTAAATGAGAGATGCTTTACTGGCTATAATTTAGGCACTCCATCTCTAAAACACAGCCTGAGTACTGGTATTTCACTTTTATCTCTTAGTGTTGTATCTCACTCCTGATCACAAGATAAGATATTAACCAATTTACTGATAAGAACTCATATACTCAATATGCCCTTTTTCAAACATTATTTTCTTTCATTGTGTTTAAGAAACTTTACACCTTCAACACTTGTATGCTTCCAATTTTCTTTCCAGCCTGGTTGTAACTGTTTTTGTACATCCCACTATTATCCTGAATATGAAAGAGTGTAACAAATAGCCACATTGCATCACTTTGTCAGGCTGTAAGCCTCTGTCACTAATTTATAATAACAGCACTGTTATGAGTAAAGTATACAGTACAGGCTATTGAGGATCAGAGGCATTAAAGATAATAGTTACCACCTTCAATATTTTTTGGTACTTGGCTTGGGATAGAAAATTTATAGTTGTGCTTCTAGATTTATTATAAGGCAGAGAAATATAGACTACTAAGATCTCATGTCTTCTCCATTATGTGAGCATCATTTCATGCTATTATGTTATCAGAGGCAACATAATTACTTTACATACTTATAAGAATATGTGCTACTTTTCATAGAAATAAATCTATGAGGGCTATACAGTAAAATAGGTTTCATTGTAGCCAAAGGCATATACACTCTTCCCTAATACCTTTCAGAGTAGACCTACTTAAAGTTGTTTATTTTATAAATGCCTAAAAGATTATGAGTGTGCAATTAAAATTTTCTCTTAAGGACTCTTGTTTACCTTAAGGGAAATTTGATGAGACAGCAAATCACTTTCTCTATAAAAAGTCACTATCAATTTCTAAGTAGAAACTACCATCCAGCATTTTTAGATTCCTTCTTAAGTTTGATTATGTGTTTGACGCCAAACCTGGAAAAAATGTTCTTAGGACCTTAGGAGAATGGGAGAAGGGATTTTTTTTGTTTTTAAAATTGTCATGTTTATTTTTACTTTATTTCTTCCTGTCTACCTGGAGAACAAGGTTATCCCATAAGGACATTTACTGAACTTTTTAATTCAGTTTCAAAACTAAGATATTGATAAATACCTAAATTTTCAGAGCCATATGTCAATGAGATCTTGATAGCAGCAGAAATTGATCCTTGGTATTAAATTTAATATCAAAAACTTTTGCAATTTTGACATAACAAGCCCGAGGAAACTTTTTTCTTCAACATGGGTATTTTATAAATTACAGGGATTATGTTCCAGGAAAGAATAAATTGCTAGTATTTCTAGAAGCAAAATGAAAAAGCAATATAGATTTGTATTCCAAGTATGTAAAACAACAGTTTTATTTTGGCCACATAATTCTTTTTTTTCTTTTTTTCCTTTTTGTCTTTTTTCGTAACCGGTAACGGGATCGCAACCCTCGGTGTCGCGCCTGCACCGCACTCAACCAGTGAGCGGACCGGTCTCTATATGGGATCCGAACCCTCGGCGGGAGCGCCGCCGCACTCCCAAGCGCCACACTCTACCAAGTGCGCCACCGGGCCAGCCCATTGGCCACATAATTCTAATGAATTCCTACATTATGAGTTCTCTTCTAGAGTAAGCTCTCTGAATCTAAAGCAGATAGACATCTGAGATTAATGGCTGTGTTTCATGTTTTATGTCTTAATAAACTCAATATGATACCTACTCAGGCAGAAAACTTAGGGTCATGGCCTCTTCTTGAAATATCAAATAACACTTGCAATAACGTATTGAAGAAAACGATATCTTTTTCCTTTGCACAGATTTATTTTGTAATGTGGGCATCAAAGTCACACTTCATTATCTTTTTGGCTAGTCTTACTCATATTTTACTCTTCTCTCTCTAGCAGTTTCCAGAATTCAACTTCTGAAGTACCTGAGTGATGACAAAATTGTGAGATTCAAAAAAGAGTCTCCAACTCTCAGTGACAAGCAAGACTCAAAGCCAAAGTTAAAGGAAAAGTGCAGCCACAACCTTTCTCCAGACCCAAACATATTCATGGATAACAAGCATCATAGAAATGTCACCTGTAAAACTTCTGTCTATAAGAGCCTTTTTAAGGACTACAAATATGCACATAGTTTTCAGAGTTCTGCATCTCCAGTGAAGCCTATTCATTTCCTAAGTGCTAAGGGTTACACCTTTGAAGTTTCAACGCCTGTCTGCGACCCAGCTTCCATAAGCCCTAGGCCTGTTGTACGCCCTAAGACTCACAGATACAACACACATTCTTTGGACATAGGATCTCAAATATGTTTCAGATGTTTGGTGAAAATCAATAACTCTCCTTTTCATGAATGCCTCATTAATTCTGATGATGATTCAGACCCTGACCGTTCTTTACATCTCCAAATTCCTTCAGATTCTAAATATTCTCTGAGCCCCAAGTCTGTTAGACACCACAAGACTTCTCGGAACAGGGCTTTATCTCGATCCCTGGATCCTAAGCATCCTGTAGGCAGTCGCTGTCCTCTACGTTGGGAAGATTCTAAATATTCCCTGGGCTCAACTTCTTATTTGCATTGTGAAAGTTGCTCAGCTCTCCAAAATCTCCTATGTTCCACTATTACCTGTACCCTTCCGACGAACCCCCAAAATAACATGGGCCACTATAGTGCCCCTGACCCATTCAGTGTCATCAATACCAGCAATGTTGCTGGCCTTGAAAGTGAGGGCAAGTTCAACCTTGCTTTCAAGCTGAAAAATGAAGCCAGTCCTGACAATGACACTAAACCGGTTGGTTCTGACAATCTCAATGATAAGGTCAACACCAAAAACAGAACTCTTCCCAAAGATGAGACAGACCATGAAGATGAGACAGACTCTGCAGATGATACAAATGATGATGATGAAACAGACCCTGAAGATGAAGATAACACCAGAGATAAGAAAGATCCCAGTGATAAGTCTGACCCTGATGATACTGATCCCAAAGACAGCAACACTGAAAATGATGCTGATACCAACAGTGGATCTGATCCCAGTGGTGATGCTGGCCCTACAGGTGGATCTGATTCTAACAATGATGGTGACCCCAACAATGGAACTGACTCCAACAGTGTACTTGACTCTAACATTGATAATGCCACTAACAATGACACTAACTCCAAATACAGCACTGATCTTGAGGAGGATTCACACACCAACACTTTAGATGATGCTTCTGGTCTATACAGTGGGGTTGATCAGGACAGTACTGCTGACCCCAGTGATGGCACTAATCCAAAATACACCTCTAGGCCCCAGAATGAAACTATCCTGGATTACACTTCTGGTTTCAACAGTGGTACTGGCCCTAGCAATGCCACTGGGCCTGGCAATGATATTTGCCCCAGCATTGGTCCTGACCCCCAGAATATCAGATCAGGTACCAACAGCCCTGGCCCCAGCAACAATGGCACTAGCCCCAACAACAGCCCCAGCCCCAACACCAATAGCCCTGGCTCTGAAAAAGACCCTGACTCTAACTATAGTGCCAGCCCTAGTAATGTCACTAGTAACAACAATGCTATTAATCCTCACAGTGATGCTGATCCCAACTATGGTATAAGACCCACAAGTGCTGCTGGCCACAACTATGCAGCTGCCCCAAACTATGACTCAGACCTTAACTATGTACCAGGATTTCCTCATGAAAAAGTTTCTAGCTTTGTAGTAAACCCAAACTCTATTGCCAGAAACAGCTATGTTGCCAGACCCAGCTCTGCAGGTAGCTCTGTCAATGCCACTGACACCAGCAACACCACTGGTAGTTACAGTGGTGCCATTAAGTCTAGGTATACTGCTGGTAGTAGCTATGCCTTAGACACTAATCATGTTCATATATTTACTCAGTTAATTGACTCCAACTTTGTCATCAACCTCAATTTTGATGCTATAAATACTCACAGTGCTCATAATTAATAATTTCCTCTCTGAGCCAAAACTGGAAATCAATTCATTTATTCAGTTCCTAATATTATTTATGTATACTCCCCCTCTTTTGTTGCTGGCACTAACTATATGTCCACTTTTGTCAATTAGAGCACCTCTAAATTTTCTGATCCAGCTATGCTTGGTAGAAATTATACAATTTTTGACGACCACAAATTTGGTGCTCACTTCAAAGACTGCTAGACTTAAGCATGCCACTGAGTGCAAGGATGTTCTTGATGCCAAGTAATCTGGCTTTTAAAAAGATTTCCTTGGGTCCAGAATCTCATTGGTATCAAGGATCCTGCCAGTTTAAACTTTCATGCCAATCCAAATATTCCACTCCCTAGTTTTGACATTATAGTAGAAGCTGAACCACCAGATGTTGTGAAGTTTGCCATATCATCAGGTGCTTTGAATTAATTTTTTAAGGTAAGTTTATATAAATTTAGATTTTAAATTTCTTCTCCATTTTATATAATTCAGAGTGTAGGTCATTGAACAGGGTCTAAAATTCCCTTTTTTACTTACTTCGATATGCAAGCCATGCAGAAGAGGAAACAAGTTTGACCCCTAAAGTGAACAATATGTTTTTCCATTTGAAAGATCCATCTGCTGTACAGCTGGCAAATAGCAAAATGGCATTGACTGCACTGTGGCTGTTCTGATCTACTACTCCATCAAGGGTTGCATAGCTTAGTCACAAACAACCTAGTAATTTTTTACCTACCTCCTCTCACCTGTACATGGCTTGGTGTTGGTTTTTTTCCCTCTGCATGCATAAAAAGAATAAATCCAAATGAGCCTTAAATACCATGTATCAAGCCATTTAAAAACAACCATCTCTCAAAAATCTCATTTTATTAAGAAAGCTGTCTGAAATAGCCATGATATTCTAATCTCTTATTTATATACATAGAATTTGAGTTACATTGGTGACACAATATTCACCAATGGGAGAAGAGAACCCAAAACCTTTGCTACTTTTGGCTTAAAGTTTTCTCTTTTTCTTGTTTCTCTTGAAAATAAATTAAATTCTATTTTGATGAGTAAATACATCTTTGTCAAATCTTTCCTCTAGCACTCTGAATTGCATGTACAAACTAAGGTTGCTAAGTATTTGATAAACTATTTTTGACAGCAGCAAGGAATATTCTCTTTAAGAAACTTTTTACCAACATGTTGCCACTGAGGCATAATTAAATTGGTATGCACTGAATTTTATCCTTGTTACACTTTATTAGTCATGTTAAACGAATACATTTAATTTGAATTGTAGTATCTGTGTGCATAAATGTGCAACTTGAAATAATTACTTTGTTTTACACTAGAATTTACAGTTGAATGTAACTGTACATTTAGAATGAGATACAGATTCTTATAAACAAAGTGAAAGTACAAAATTGGTATCTACTTAATATTTTTACTTTAATAAAAAACTATTTTGTGATTTTCCCAAGCAACCACACTTACCTGGAAACTGGTAACTACATAGTATGCTTTCTCAGCTTCTGCTTGTGTAAATTTAAGGATAATCTTGGCCAATTACAAGTAATAAAAAGTAATATTGCTCAGATAAAAGCCTTAATATTAAAAAAAAAGATATATTTTCCCAAGTTGTTTCTCACAAATGAACCTTTGCAGTAATGCAAAGCATTTAAAAAATGTTTTATTATTTTATGGCTTTAGTGTTTCTGGCTGGATGAAAATTTGGTTACAATAAGTTTTAGCTTACTAGTTTTAAGGAATGTAGCTACCATTTTTTAGTTCAAATCACAGTATCAAAAGGCTATGTTTCATAACTGGGGGTGTGTAAAACTGTTGATTTTATTTATTTATCTATTATTATTTTATTATTATTATTATTATTATTATTATTTATTATACATACATGTGGGGTACAATGCTGATTTTCAATAATTGTGTAGAATGTGTGGTGGTTAGACCACTATAGTTAGCTTATTCATCATTACAATACACAGTCATTCTTTGTGTCCATTGACCAATTCCTCATAAGCCCCCTCTCTCTTCCCCTCCCCTTTTTCACCTCTAGTTTTCTAAAAGTTCAACATATTACTTGATTGTTGTTTCTTTCTTTCTCTCTTTCTCTTTATATTGTTAATTTGTTTATTTATGGATTCAACTCTCAGTTATGAGTGATAACATGCAGTATTTCTCTTTCTGTACCTGGGTTGTTAAACTTAGGATAATTTTCTCCATGCTCATCCATGTTGCAAATAGTAGAATTTCTTTTTTTGTGTGTGTGTGTGTGGCTGAGTAGTATTCAGTTGTGTATATATACCACAATTTCCTTATCCAGTTATCCACTGATGGACATTTAGGTTGGTTCCATTGCCTAGCTATTATAAATAGGGCTGCAATAAACATGGGAGTTGCAGGTATGCCTTCGACCTGATGTTTTCCATTTCTCTGGATATATCCCCAGGAGTGGGATTGCTGGATCATATGGAAGGTCTATCTGTTTAAGGAGCCGGCATACTATTCTCCATAATGGCTGTACTAATTTACAGTCCCACCAACAGTGCAGGAGGGTTCCTCTCTCTCCACATCCTCGCCAGCATTTGTTATTCTCTGTCTTTTTTATAATAGCCAATCTGATTGGAGTGAGGTGATATCTCAGAGTGGTTCTGATTTGCATTTCCCTGATGATTAGTGATGTTGAGCATTTTTTCATATACCTACTGGCCATTTGTATGTCTTCCTTTGAGAAATGTCTATTCAGCTCCTTTGCCCATTTTTTAAATTGGATTGTTTGGTTTGCGGCTGTAAAGTTGTCTGAGCTCTTTGTATATTCTGGATATCAATCCGTTGTCAGATGCATTTTTTGCAAGTAATTTTCTCCAATCTGTAGGATGTCTTTTTACTCTATTGATTGTTTCCTTTGCTGTGCAGAAGCTTTTTAGTTTGATATAATCCCATTTGTTTATTTTTTCTTTTGTTGCCTGTACTTTTGGGGTGTTATTCATAAAGCCATTGCCTAGTCCTAAGTCCTGGAATGTTCCCCCTATGTTTTCTTCTAGGAGTTTTAAAGTTTCGGGCCTTATATTTAGGTCTCTAATCCATTTTGAGTTGATTTTGGTGTATGGTGAAAGGTACAGATCAAGTTTAATTCTACTACAAGTGGATATCCAATTCTCCCAGCACCATTTATTAAAGAGGCAGTCTTTTCCACAATGTATGTTCTTGGTGCTTTTGTCAAAGATCAGTTGGCTGTACATATTTAGGTTGATATCTGAGTTCTCTATTCTGTTCCATTGGTCCACATGTCTGTTTTTATGCCAGCACCATTGCTGTTTTTGTTACTACAGATTTGTAATATAGTTTGAAATCAGGAAGTGAAGAGTGTCATTGGTATTTTGATGGGAATCGCATTAAATCTGTAGATGGCTTAGGGTAGTATGGACATTTTTACTACATTGATTCTTCCAGTCTGTGAACAAGGAATGTCTTTCCGTCTCTTAGTGTCTTCTTTAATTTCTTTCAGAAGTGATTTGTAGTTCCCACTTTAGAGATCTTTCACTTCTTTGGTTAGATTTATTCTTATGTATTTTATTTTATTGGAGACTATTGTAAATGGGCTTACTTTCTTGATCTCTTTTTCTTCTAGTTTGTTGTTGGAGTATAAAAACACTACTGATTTTTGTATGTTGATTTTGTATCCTGTAACCTTACTAAAGCCATTTATCAGCTCTAAGAGTTTTTTGGGTTTTCTATATATAGAATCATGTCATCTGTGAACAGGGACAATTTGATTTCCTCTTTACCTACTTGGATGCCCTTTATTTCTTTCTCTTGTCTAATTGCTCTGGCAAGTACTTCCAATAGTATGTTAAGAAGGAGTGGAGAGAGCAGGTATCCTTGTCTTGTTCCTGATCTTAAAGGGAAATCTTTCAGCTTTTCCCCATTCAGGATAGTATTGGCAGTGAGTTTATCACATATAGCTTTTATTATGTTGAGATACCTTCCCTCTATACTTAATTTGTTGAGAGTCTTTATCATGAAGTACTGTTGAATTTTGTCAAATGCTTTTTCTGCATCTATTGAGATGATCTTATGGTTTTTATTCTTCAGTTTGTTGATGTGGTGTATCACATTTATTGACATGTGTGTGTTGAAGCATCCTTGCACTCCTGGGATTAATCCCACTTGATCATGATGTATAATCTTATTGATATGGTGCTGTATTCTGTTTGCTAGTATTCTGTTGAGGATTTTATCATCTAAATTCTTCAAGGATATTGGCCTGTAGTTTTCTTTTTTTGTTGTTGTTGTACCTTTGTCTGGTTTGGGTATCAGGGTGATGCTGGCTTCATAGAATGAGTTTGGGAAAATGGTTTCTGTTTCAATTTTTTAGAATAGTTTGGAAAGAACTGGTATTGGCTCCTCTTTAAAGGTTTGGTAGAATTCAGCAGTGAAGCTATCTAGTCCTGGGCTTTTCTTTTTTGGAAGAATTCTGATTACTGCTTTAATCTCATTGCTTGTTATTGGTCTGTTCAATTTTTCTATGTCTTCTTGGTTCAATCTTGGTAGTTTGTATGTATCAAGAAATTTATCCATTTCCTCCATATTTTCAAATTTATTGGCATATAGTTGTTCATAGTAATATCTAATGATTCTTTGTATTTCTGTGGTATCAGTTGTGATATCCCCTTTTTCATTTCTGATTTTTGTCATTTGGGTCTTCTCTCTTCTTTTTTTTTTTTTTTTAGTTAATCTGGATAGTGGTTTGTCTATTTTGTTTATCTCCTCAAAAAACCAACTTTTTGTTTCATTGATCTTTTGTATCATATTTTTGGTCTCTGTTTCATTTAGTTCTTTTCTGATTTTAATTATTTCTTTCTGCCTACTAACTTTTGGATTGGATTGTTCTTGTTTTTCTAGTTCCTTAATGTGTAAAGTTAGGTTGTTTATTTGAAATCTTTCTACTCTCTTGATGTAAGCATTTATTGCAATAAACTTTCCTCTTAGTACTGCTTTTGCAGTATCCCATTGGTTTTGGTGTGATGTGTTGTTATTATCATTAGTTTTGAGAAATTTTGTAATTTCCTGTTTGATTCTTTCTTTAACCCATATGTCATTCAGAAGCATGTTGTTTAATTTCCAGTTATTTGTGAGATGTCCAAAGTTTCTTTTGTTATTAATTTCTAGTTTTAATCCATTGTGGTCTGAGTAGATGCATGAAATGATTTCAGTTTTTTTTAATTTGTTGATACTTGATTTGTGGCCTAATATGTGATATGTCTTGGAGAGTGTTCCATGTGCTGATGAGAATAATGTATATTCTCTGGTTGTTGGGTGAAATGTTCTATATATTCACCAAATACAATAGGTGTAGAGTGTAGTTTAAATACTGCGTTTCCCTATAGATTTGTTGCCTAGATCTCTCCAGTGTTGAGAGGATGATGTTCAGGTCCCCAAGTGTTACAGTATTGAGGTCTATCTCTCTCTTTAGGTGTAGTAATGTTTGCTTTATAAATCTGGGTGCACCAATGTTGGGAGCATATATATTTATGATTGTTATGTCTTCTTGGTGGATAGATCCCTTTATCATTATATAATGTCCTTCTTTGTCTCTTTTGATAGTTTTTGGTTTAAAGTCTATTTTATCTAACATAAGAATAGCTACTCCTGTGCTCATTTTTGGTTTCTATTTGCATGGTATATGTTTTTCCATCCTTTTACTTTTAGTCTGTGAGAATCTTTACAGGTGAGGTGGGTTTCTTGTAGGCAGCATATAATTGGATCTAGTTTTTTAGTCCAGCCAGCCAGTCGATGTCTTTTGAGTGAGGAGTTCAATCCGTTAACATTTAGCATTGCTATTGAAAGATATTGTCTGATTCCTGTCATTTAATTGCTTTGGGGTGATTATTTTAAATGTCTTTTATTCCTTTTTTTTCCTTGCTGTTCTATGACTTTACAGTTTGTTGGGTTTTTGAAGTGGAATGGTATAGTTTTGTTGTTGTTTGTTTTTTCCTCTTTCTCATTTGCATATGTCTTTTGTCAGTGGGATTTATTTTTCCTAGTATGTTCATGGTGGGGATTATTTTGGTGGGGGGTTCCAGGTGTAGGACTCCCTTGAGGGTTTCTTGTAGGGCTGATCATGGGGTACAAAATTCCCATAGTTTTTGTTTATCTGGGAAATAAACTATATCTCTTTCATATCTGAGGGATAGTCTTTCTGGGTTTAGTATTCTTGGTTGGCAGATTTTTCTCTTTTAGTACTTTAAATATATCATCCCATTCTCTTCTGGCCTGCAGGGTTTCTGCTGAGAAGTCTGCTGTTAGTCTGATGGAAACTCCCCTATAGGTGACTTGATGTTTTTCTCTTGATCTTTTTAGGATTCTCTCTTTGTAGCTTTTGTTAGTTTAACTACAATATGTCTTGGAGAGGAACTTTTTGAATTGAACTTGTTTGGGGATCTTTGTGCTTCTTGTGTCTGGAAATCCATTTCTCTACCAAGTTTTCTGTAATTATCTCATTGAATAGGTTGTCAATGCCTTTTTTTTTTTTTTTTTCCTTCCCCTTCTGGAACATCCACAGTTCAGATGTTTGTATGCTTGAGGCTGTCTGATAGTTCTCAGAGATTTTCTTCATTTTTTAAAATTATTTTTTCTTTTCTTTTTTGTCTGCTTCGGTTATTTCAAAAACAGTGTCTTCAAGGTTAGAAATTCTTTCTTCTGCTTGCTCTAGTATGCTGCTAAAGCTCTTAAATGTTGTTCTTATTTTGTTGAGTGAGTCTTTTTGTTCCAAGAGTTTGGCCACATCCTTTTTAATGGTATTAATCTCTTTGTAGATTTCCTCCTTCATATCTTGGATTATTTTTCTTGTTTCATAGTGTTGCCTATTTGTCTCTTCTTATATCTCACTGAGTTTCCTTATGATTGTTGCTCCAAATTCTTTTCCAGACAATTCAAGGGCTTCTTGTATATTGGGATCGTGTGTTTGAGTATTATTACATTCCTTTGAGGGTATTCTAGTTTCTTGTTTTTTCATATTTCTGATATCTCTATGTTGATGTTTTGTCATCTGGTGAAGCAGTTGCTTCTTCAGTTATGCTGCCTGTTCTGTAGGATGGTTCATATTTGTTTTGTTTTTTATTGGTTATGAATATTCATGAGATACAAAGCTGATTGTCACCCCTCATGCCCATGATGTGGGGGCCAGATTCATACTGGCTATATACCTATTACCACAAATTGCATTTGTACCCTGTGACCCCCACCCAATTATCCCCAACCTCCCTCTCCCTTCCCCTTCCCCCCACTCCACTCTGTATCCCTAGGTATGTTCTCTCCCTCTGCAAGTCCAACACACCACTGTGCTCTTTCTTTCCTTCCCTCTTTCTCTCTTAGCTTCTACTTATGAGTGAGCACATGCAGTATTTATCCCTCTGTGCTTGGTTGGGAGGAGACTTCTGGGTTTACTGTCCAGTGATTCACACCTCCTGGAGGTGTAGCTGCAAGTGATAAGACTCTTGGGGCTGGTGCTGAGCCTCTGAGGTCTCTCACAGGGAAAGCTGCAAGGGGAGGGGTTCCAAAAGCTGGTGTAGGACTGTTAAGGCCTCTCGTGGTGACTGCTGTGAGGAGTGAAGATCTCAGGGCTGGTGATTTGTTGTTGAGACCCCTTCCAGCTCAAGCCACAGGAGTCAGGACTCCCAGGGCTGGTGTAGAGGTGCTCAAGTAACTCCCAGTGAGATACACGAGGGGCAGGGCTCCTGGGGCCAGAGCCAGACTGCTGGGGGCCCTCCCACAAAAGTTTTGCAGAATGGGACTCCAGTTGCTATTGCCAGGATGCTGAGGCCTCTCCCTGCAAAAG
Source organism: Galeopterus variegatus (assembly GCF_000696425.1). Lineage (NCBI taxonomy): Eukaryota > Metazoa > Chordata > Mammalia > Dermoptera > Cynocephalidae > Galeopterus > Galeopterus variegatus. The sequence continues at coordinate 133,865 of NW_007728825.1, forward strand.
CTGTAGGGGGATGGGGTCCTGGGGATGGCCTAGAGATGCTCAAGCCTCTACTGGCAAGAGCTGCAGGGGGAAGGCCTCCCGGGGCTGGTGTGGAATCTCTCAAGTCTCTCCCAGTGAGAGCAGTGGGCGGTGGTGTTCTTGGCCCAGTGCCTAACTACTGGGGCCTCTCCCTGCAAAAACAGCAAGGGGCAGAGCTCCTAGTGCTGTTGCCACAGTACAGAGGCCTCTCCCTGCAAGAGCCAAGGGATGTGGGGCTTTTGGGGCCAGTGTAAAAGAGCTGAAGTTGCTCCCGGCAAAAGTGCAGAGGGTGAGGGTCACAGGTCAGGTGGGAGTCCTAAGGGGTGGAATTCCCAGAGTTGGTGAAGGGTCTCTCAAATTCTTCCCAGTGAGAACAGTAAGCAGCCGGGCTTTGGACTTGGTGCCAGACTGCTGGGGCCTCTCCCAGTGAGAGCCATGAGAGGCAGAACTCCCACTGCTATTGCCGGGATGCTGAGGCCTCTCCCTGCTAGATTCACAGGATGTGGTGCTTCTGGGGCTGGCTCGATTCATTCCCAGCAGAAGCACAGAGGGTGGGGATCACAGGGCTGGCATGAAAGAGCTCAGGTTGCTCCTGGCAGAAATGTGGAGGGCGGGGCTCACAGAGTCAATTTGGAGGAGCCCAAGACACTCCTGGCAGGAATCCCAAGGGTTGGGGCTCCCAGAGATGTTGTAGGATCTCTCAAGTCGCTTCCAGTGAAAGCTGGGGCTCTTGGGCCCGGTGCCAGACCTCTGGGACCTCTCTCAGTGAACAATGTGCGGCGGAAGTCCCAGTGCCTGGATGCTAAGACCTCACCCTGCGAGAGTGGCGTGATGTAGGGCTTCTGGGGCCTGCCTTGAAAGAGTTCAAGTCACTCCCGCAGAAGCGTGGAGAATGGGGTTCACGGGGTCAGATTGGAGGAGCTCAGGTCACTCCGGGCGGGGATCGAGAGGAGTGGGGCTCCTGGAGTTGGTGTAGGGTTTCTCAGGTTGCTCCCAGTGAGAGCAGTGAGAGGCGGGGTTCTTGGGCCTGGTGAGGAAACGCTGGGGTCTCTCCCCGGAAAAACCGTGAGGGGCAGAGCTCCTGGTGCTGTTGCCTGGGTGCTGAGTCCTTTCCCTGCCAGAGTCACGGAATGTGGGGCTTCTAGGGCCCGCGTGAAAGAGCTCAAGTCACTTCCGGCAGAAGGGAGAAGGGCGGAGCTCACAGTGCCAGGCATGCAGGAGCTCAGATCCCTCCCAGCAGAAGAGGAGGGCAGGGCTCACAATGCCGGCATGAAGGAACTCAAGTTACTCCCCGCCTAAGCCGGAGCCATGATCAGGGGGCTTTTAGGTCTGCTGCAAAGCTGCTGCAGACCTTCTCCGTGGGATCCGCGAGGAACAGGGAACTCTCAGCTGGGTTTTCTACCCACTGCCTCCAGCCTCCCTCTAAGAAAGCCACACAGGGTGGGGGCTCTAGAAGCGGCGGCGGCACACCAGTGTTGGGGACTGGTGGCTGCGCAGTGACCGTGGCTGGATTTGCCTGGCCCTCAGTTCCAGTGGTTGGGGCTGCGGCTTCTAGATGGCGCGAGGCACGCAAGGTGAGCGCAGGTGGCTGCTGTAGGGAACAAGAGGAATTCTCGTGGAGGAAGATGGATCCCTGCTCCAGGACCAGACAGTGTCGCTGGCAACCTCCGCGGTGGTAAGGGTGAGCTCGGGCAGGAGTGACGGGGGTTACCGCTAAGAAGTGCTCCAGATGAATAGACTCTTCATGTCTCAAGGGAGAATTTCTCTTGCTGCGGTTTCTGCTGTCCACTCTGTTCTGGAACTCTTCTGCAGGAGAACTGCATGCTCTGGCATCTCTAGTCCGCCATCTTGCCTGTGTTGATTTTAGATGAAAACTACCTGCAAAGTAGACTACTTTCACCAGAAAAATCAATCAAATTTTTCAAATCGAAGGTATTGATTCCCCCAAAATATAATAATAAAAATGAGCTCTTACTAGAATATCTAGTAAACTAAACACTATACCCTGGGTACATATATTCCAACCTTTTGACCATAACTAGATAACGGAAATCCTGCAATCACTTTCATTATTTTCATTGGAGATGGATAGAATTTCACAATAAATTTATGAATAGCTCAGGAAACAATCTGTTTGCATGCCTTCACTAAAAAAGCATTTTCTGGAAAAATGGGTGATTGCCTTCCCTTTCAGCTTTGGTATTTCCATATATTCCTGGTTTTTTAAATGGGTGTCCATTTGCCCATCACAAGGAACTATGACGGAGAAAACAGGATGATTTCCCATTCAAACAATTTAAGAAGTGAGAGAAGCTCACTTTAAAAGGAATAAAACTTTTCAACCAACTATAAGTAAAACTAAACAAGCAACTAAACATTAGAATATACAGACTAGCTATTTGCACCCATCTTCATTCATTCCTTTTATAGTCATTCAGTAATTAAACAATGTAGTAGGCTCAAAAAATAGAGACTAAGTGGAAAACATAGTTTCTGCCCTCTATATAGCTCACAGTTTACTTATTTTACTAGAAAATGAGTGACCATTTGGGGGTAAAAACTATATGAAGACAAATTAAATGGCATCTCACTGAATTTCCAGAATGGTTAGAAACATTTTAAATGTTCAGATCATATATCACCAATCTATTTAAAGTAGTTGGAAATATGTGTGTGCAGGTTATCATTCTCTGTTGCAATTTTCGGAAATAACCAAATAAACTCTTAACTCATGATACTATCTTTTCTTTTGTAAAAGTTAATGTTAACTTCCATGGATAGTGGTATTAGAACTATGTTACTAAGAGCCTAGTATCATTTAGTAAGTTATCCAACAGTTATTTAAATTCTGCAGAAATAATATAATTCCATATTCAGGAGATAAAATTAATAGTCTACCTTTTTAAGTTACACTGTGAAGATGGATTTTATTTATAAGTAAATTGTACTCAATGATTTAGTTAAAGTCCTTGATAGATTCCAATATACTTGAGAAAAGTTGCATTACAGTTATTCAAAGTGGTCACTTCTGATTTATGGTAGATATCTTGAAAAACAAAGATGATTCAGTAATGACACTGAAGTAAAAGACAGTTTCATACACAGCAGTCTATTACAACCAATGTTTTATAAATATGGAGTTATATAGGCATTCCCAGCAACAAGTGCCTGAATGTAACAATCAAATGTGTTCTGCTTTTTGCACCAAAGATTTCTTAAATTAGCAACTCTAATAATTGCTTCGAAAATTAACTAGCAAAAATGTCTTTGTTTACAAGTATCTCAAATATTTGAGGAATCTTGCAGATAAGTCTTAGTTCAGGAGAGGTTAAAATTGCAATATAATGTTTTTAAAGGGAAGGTTTGGGTGAAGTGGCCAAAGATTGTTACACTTTCATTTTAAAGTGATCTAACCAGTGTATTGTCCAGAGCCATAGAGCCCGGCTATTGCCTAAGAGCCTGCCTGCCTGTCCGGAGACAAAGAGCCCGCCCAGCTATTGCCTCGAGGCCTCAGAGCCTTGTTTGCTGTTGTCTTCCGTCCCTCCCTATCCTGTGCACTATGGGTGTAGGTAACTTTGCAACTTGCCATAGATAATGGGAATTTTCCATTTACCGGAACAACCCACCCTGTGGTTTTCTCAGTAAACCATCTGCATACTTAATTATCTGCTGATTCCCTCCTGCTGTCTATATAAACTGTGGCCTTCTGACTAACAAACGAGACTTGATCAGAATACTGTCTTGTCTCAATTTCTCGCGTCTCTTGTTCCATCCCATTCCCACTCCCCCCTCTAGGGTCTGCGTTGAATATCCCGTGGGTTGGGACAGTGTATCATTTCCTTCCCACTCATAGTCATGGAAATACATGAATAAGTTTAATTCTTTCACTTGATATTCATTGAAATAAATCCTAATAAAGCTCAACCTTTAGGCAGGTAAATATAGTACCGACATACTTCAGATAATGAAAGCAATGTTCTGCCAAATAGATTCTTAATTAAATATATTTACATAAAGATAAACAGTTTTTTTCATTCCTAGCTTTTTAGGAGTATGCATTGTTTTCATTCAGTGGAAGACATGTTTTCTAGGGGTTTTCAGTCTAAGATACACAAAACCATCTCCTATCCATAGAGACAGGCTGTTGCTTTGCCTCCCATGGATTTATCACCTCTCTTCCCCTGGGTGATGGAGCTGCAAAAAGGATTACTCAAAGCCCATTTCTTCCAAGCAGTGAGAGACCCTGAAGGGGTTAATCTCCTGGAACCCTCAAGAGAGAGACTTTTCTTCTTTTTGGGAAATTAACCATGAATTGGGGTTCTCTCCCCACATTTATTTTTCAGACCAGGAAGTTACAGAAAAAGAACATAGGTGGGGTAATAGTTAAACAATAGAGGCTGGTAGCAAGCAAAGTGACATTCCATAATGCAATTTGCAAGAGTTTAAGTCGATCCACCAACAAAAGCTTGATCTTAGCAAACACTGTTTTTCCCTACAGCAATTTCCCAGTATCTTTGCATATTAATCAGTAACCTGCCTGTCCTTTAGCCAGCAACCTTGCTGTGTTATAATTCTTTATCTTAAAACAGAGACTTTTAGCCTGGAGAAATTTTCCTGTCTTTTGCAAGGTTAACATTTTATATGTACTTTTAAGAAATTAGGCTAAACCTGAAACTTCAGGGAACTAGACTCTGTGAAATATATTTGCTTTATAAATGTAATTACACTCCACAACAGGCAACTTACTCAAGATCTGTTAATAGGTTAACTACTAGGGCCATTTGGGCACCAAACCTCCCCACAAAGTCATTCTTTATATATCAGATTGATCATATTCCTTCTTAGTACTAGAGTGCTTCCATGGTCTCCTATTACTGAATGACTTGTCACATAAGATAGGGTCCTGAAAATGTTCAGTTGCAATACACTGAACTGAGTTGGAATAGCATATGTACTTTACCAAGAAGTTTTAGAGATGAATGAATTGGATATAATGAGACTATCTCTGAAGCTGCTAGAAAGAAAGTCAACAAACGGTATAGAGTTTTAATAGCACATGAGAAGCAAGCTGAAAAATATGAAGTGAAATAACTAAAAGAAAACTGCATTTCTTTCATTTGCATTTAGAAACAGGGGCTAGACTTCCAGGTGTATTTTAAAAAAATAAGGAAGTTTTACTAATAATTACCAGATAAAATTTGAGGACTACAGGACACATAGGCAATCAAGCCATGCTGACCTGTCAAACCTTTTTATAAGAACTCAACATTTTGTCACTACTTTCTCTATATGCCTTATTTTTCATTACTTAAATTTAACCCTCTGATCCAGCTAGCTGACAGTCCCCACTTTTTTCCTGTTTTGTCTTTCCTGTAGCACCATGTTCTTTTTGGTACCTTCCCTCAATTTGAGATTTATGTAACTCATGAAGCCTCAGACATTTACAAACAAATATTGATCCCTCTATTCTCAAGTTTCTACATTTAAAGTCAGCTGAAAAAGATCTTAGCATATTTGGTGAACCACCCATATTTTGGAATGCATAGAGTACATGGTGTGGCTGGGAGTCATGATGGGAAGTGAGATTGGAAAGGTAAGCAGGAATTGTGTCTGCCATAGTAGGAAATTTAGACTTCATCCTAGAGGTGATGCATACCCTTCAAAGGATTTTAAGCAGGGTGTGGAGGACGGATTTGAGGAAAAGGTGTGGGGGAGCAAGACGAGAAGGATATCTATTAGTACACAGCTACGGTAGTCTAGACTCTGATTCAAAAGGTTTTGAAATAAGGCAGTAAACAGTATGAATGAAGAGGAGAGGAGGACACATTTGAGGGATAATAAGACAAGAGTGGCTGGAATTTCTGGATAATTAGAAAGAAATAAGGAAAAGTTCAGGACAACTTACAATTTTTGACATGGGTAGTGGTGATAGTGCCATTAACCAAAATGCAGAACAAGGAAGAAGACTCTGTTTGTGTATGTGGGGTTGCTGATATCAGTTTATTGCTCATTCTGGGAACCTTTTTGAAAATCTGAGGTTTAAGGAATTCCATTGCTGCTATTATCAAAAAAAAAAAAAAAAAAAAAAAAA
>NW_007728825.1:140064-152216 GCF_000696425.1 Galeopterus variegatus
AAAAAAAAAAAAAAAAAAAAAGAGAGAGAGAGAGAGAGAGAAAGTGCCAGAACTCATTTTCTGGGTAGTATGAGTAAGCAGTCATTTGTTGTGTTAAAATAAACAGATAAGTAATTTCTGAGCTTGAGTAATAAGTGATTTAACCTTTCTTGGCCTCACTTTCTATATTTATAAAATTAAGGTTTTCCAAATTCTTGCCCAACTCTAGTAGTCCATAGTTTTGTAGCTCTATGACCTACCAAAATAGGAGTGTATCATGGGACCCTAATGTGTGTGGAAGAAGTAAGGCAGTATATTTATTCTTACTCAAATAGAAATCCTGAGATATTATAATTTTGTTAATTAATTGTGTGGGAAACTAACATGAGGTCAGTGGGGTACAACACCCTTCAGATCATTATATGGAAACAAAAAACTAAAAACTACTGGGAACACTGCAAAGTTAACAATAGTTGAGAGAAATTTCTTCAACATGGAAGAGAAAATTTGCAAAGATGGTGCAGGCTAGAAGAGGAAATTAAAGTCAGCATGGCCCTATTTCCAAAATTAGTACTGACCTAAATATAAACTTTTATCAAAGCTGAACTCCCTTTTATTTGTATTTATTCTCTACCACTTCATTTCACTCAGTCCGTGTCTAATGGAGCCACTATGGTTTTCATAAAACCATTTTCTGAGACTGGGGTATTATATACAAGAATAAAAGTCAAATGTAAAGAAGAAATAGTACAAAGGGAAGTGGATAGGGATGATTATACAGTGTTTACCAAAGGCAACATTAAGGGAAAGACCAACGGGCAAACCCTTTACTTTTTAAAAATTCACCAACACAAAAGGCCAGAGGTTAATTTTTTTGACAATTCTAGTAAAACTTGTGGTTTATCTATGAACTACCCCATGGCTCTGACACCTTTTCATTTGGATTAGTTCAGGATGAACTAAATCATGCTAAACCTCACATGTGCACACACACACACACACACACACACACACACACACACGAAAATGTGAAGTCTAGCAATTATTATTGGGAAAACTGATATTCTTTGGTGGTCCTTGCTGTGAGTGTATAAATTGAAGGTCCTATTACACCTTCACCAAAAGGAATATTAATAGTCTACCTGAATATTCTCTGCCAGCAGAGAATATCTTGTCCCTATTTTCATTATAGCTTTATCTGTCCATATTTCTTCAACATCTTCAAAATAATTCACCTACTAAAAAGAGTATCCTCTTTTCTCTCCCCCAAATCCCTTTCAATATCATATTGATTTTCAGCACTTCAACATATTTTATCACGAAGAAAGCAAATCCGAGAAATCAACCTTGTTTTTTCTCATCAAGAATGGTAGACCAACTTGGAGTATTTAAGATGAAAAGCATAAAAATTATTTTGTCTGAGTCTGTAAACTAGTAAAAAGTAACATAATTACTGTTGAAAAGTTTTTAATTATTTAGGTTTCAGCATCAGTCAATAGCATTTAACTGAGTGCCTTGAGTGCCTTCTTGGTGTTCAAATCTGTGTCAAGGAGACAGCTTTATATAGTAATTAATAACACAGGCTCTGAAAACAGAATGAGTTCAAAGCCTGGTTCTACCTCATACGATGGTACTTCAAAAAGTTTCCAAAAAGATTCATATTATCTTTCAATTATATTTTTCCAGGAACTTTTTGAAGTGTCCTCATACTATATGTACGCCCTGAAGCAAATCACTTTTTATCTGTGACTCAGTTTTCTAATCTGCATGGAATAAATGTAATAATATACTTAAGGCATTTATAACAGTGTCTGGCACAGAATAAACTCTCAATAAGTGTTAGCTGTCTTTTGACTTAAAGTGAAAAGTGAGCTTAACCCATGGTCCCCACCCAAAGGAATTTATTCTACCTAAAAAGACATGCCATTCATGATACAAGACCAGAGAATATATATTAACTACTAATATTTTGGTACAAACATTAGTAGAGGCCTTGTGAGTCAAGAATAAGAAACATAAATGTGGACTGGACTATTAATTAAACCTCATGAAGAAAATGAATAACAGCCTTTGAATATCTAAAGAGGAATGGGGGGATTGATGATCTAGCTTGGGAAATAGCATAGAAGGTATGGTGGCAAGAATTAGAATAGCTTGTATTAAGGAGGCCTGATTACCTAAAAAAGGAAGCTACTTGATGAAGTTACCAATAACAAAGTCAGATATAAAGATGGGATCAAATGATGGAGAATTTTAAATTCCAATCTAAGGAATTTCTATTATGTTCTTTTTCTCGAGGCATAGTTATAGTCTGTGTTGTAGCTATTCGTGCATATGCTTTATTTTTCTTACTTGAGTATAAGCTCCTGGATAGCAGCGACCATACTTACCCTGCTCCACCACACACACACACACACACACACACACACACACACACACACACACACACACACACCATAGTGCCTAGCATTATGTCATGTAGTAAATGTTGAGTATGTATTGATTGTATAAAAAATGATTTAATTGATGCACAGATGATCCAGTGATCAATAGGGAGTCACTTAGTTTTTTATTGACGCCATGACTTAATAGAAGTACTGTTTTAGGAACACTTATCTGGTATTATTTTACAGGCTTGGTAGAAGAGGGTCTAAAGGCAGAGAAACTAACTAGGAAGTGGCAGCTGGTAATTATACGTTTGCTATTTCAAACTATACCCAGAATTTTCTACTGTTTTTCTATGAAAAACAGCATTTATTTATTTAGCCCTTCATTGAGACAGAGAGGGGGATAGTCTGTACAGTACTGGATTTAGAATATTGATAAATTATGTGGGAATCATTCAGTGCTCTCTGAGAGGCTTATGAAAATATTATGGCAAAGATAAAAGCCTGAAGACGAGCCTTTCATTTAAAACACTGCCCTTGACTAGGATGGTTGCCAGAAATGTGTTTCTTTTTCATATGGCAGCATCATAAAGCTGACTTCCCTTTTACCACTAGGGTTGAAAAGATTCAGTTTTTTCACACCTAAGAAATCACCAAGTTTAAGTCTCTTCTAAAATTGGTTAAATATATTCTTTAATCCCTTATCTAAATTGGTGGATAAAGATACATAAAATAACTATGTGTTGTACTCTCCTCCATAGGAGACCCACTTAAGACCCAGAGTTCCCTGGGGTCACCTTACTGCCAAGGGGGTTGTCAAGGAAAGAGAAAAACAGAACATTCTAGCATTCTCAAGAACAAACTTGGGTGTTAACTCTAAAATCTTCTCAGATATCATCATCTGAATTATTTATTTCTTGACACACCCGTCATGACCATCCAACTGGGTAGTATAACTGACAGCTAGGTTGCAGGAGGCACTCCTCAAATCATGCCCACTGATTCTCAATGAGGAGTTTCTGTGTACAGGTCACCAGAAATTCATACAGCGCTAAACCATGACCACACAGATCCATGGAGTCCCTGGAAAATATAGTGTTAAAGGGTTTGAAATCTAATAACAGGCAATGAATATTGCATGGACATGGTCCCTGTCCATTAGGGAAAACAGGCAAGATTGTAAGGGAAAAATATTGATAAATTGGTAATTAGATATAACAATTGTTTTAGTCCGTTATGTGTTGCTATAAAAGAAATACCTGAGACTGGGTAATTTATAAAGGAAAGAGGTTTATTAGGCTTATGATTCTGGGACAACTGCATTTGGCATGGGCCTCAGACTGCTTCTACTCATGGCGGAAAGTGCCAGGCAGCCGGCGGGAACAAACAGATCACATGGCGAGAGGAAGCAAGAGAGAGGCAAGAGAGAGAGAAGGTGCCAGGGTCCTATAAACAATAAGCTCTCGCAGGAACTAATAGAGCGAGAACTCACTCATTAATCCCCCCGCCCCCAGGGAGAGCATTAATCCATTCATGAGGGATCCGCCCCCCCATAACTCAATCAGTTTCCAACACTGCCACATTGGGGATCAAATTTCCATGATTTTTGGAGGGGACAACACATCCAAATTCCATCAACAATACTGACATATTCCTTATCACTTTAGGATGTATAATAATAAGAGGCAATCCATGTATAGATAATGTAAATCTAGGTAGCGTGATAAGCTCTCATCTGGTGATTTCCCAAAAGTCCTTATAAAAGTGATAAATGGGAAATCATCAGGGCTGCTTGAACACCTATGTCACTGGTATCCTTTTCAGGGGTAGGGCTCAGTAACATCTGCTTCATCAAATGATGGGAGCAGATTTGCATTGCTTTATAGGAGTTATTGTCAGTATAGGGTGTATATCATATGGGAGACTTATTTCAACTACATACTCTTTCTCCTAGATTCTGATTTATCCTCCTACCCCCAAGAAATAGATAACACTGCCTGCTCCCCCAACCTTCTGATAATTTCCCTAAGGAGCTAGTGTTACCATTAGGAATGAATCATATTCATCTGATATATTGGGATGGGGAAATAATTGCAAACTCCTACTTCATAGGCAAAGCTAATGAATAAAATATTAATCTTTACTAAATGTGTTTTGATTGAATTTAAGTGGCTGTCTCTACCAACATATATCTGCTTATACTTAATTTCTTGATCAGAATCTTGAACTGTGGAGAATAGACTTTTTATCACAATTTTTATTTTATAACATCTCTTTGCTTTGTAAGCACAAACTTCAAGTGTCTCAACAATATACTGGATGTATTGTTTGCAGGAAAGTACCTTCCTATCTCCAACCCCATCCAGTATTCCCATTGTAGAAGCAAAAAGTTAATTTCCATTTTTAGCCATTCACTATGTGTTAAGCATAAGCATACTAAACTCAAGAGTTAAGATAAGGCAATGCTACTGGATTTATCTTTAAAACAAGTGGAAAATGCTGCAGATAAAACATATGTAAGTTTCAAAGTAAACGTATCTTCTAAGACATATTTTGACCCCATGCAACAGACTGTCATAATAATGAAGATGGTTGAAAACCACATCTAAAGGAAAAAGCATATTGAAATATTACGTTCCATACTAGATTATTAAAATAACAGAGAACAGTATCAACTTCATGAAACACTTCCTTCATCTTAGGAAGAATAAGAGAAGGGGAACATAAATATAACTCCCTATATTCAAGGTTGAACTCTTTGCTATATTAAACATATAGGTTACCATGTGAATTTCTCTCACATGCATATAAGAACACACATACCCTTACCTCAAAATTTGAAATTCCAAGAAGGGTTTTTTTGGGGGAGGGGGGCTTTTTTTTAAAAAAAAAGATGACCGGTAAGGGGATCTTAACCCTTGACTTGGTGTTGTCAGCACCACGCTCAGCCAGTGAGCTAACTGGCCATCCCTATCTGGGATCTGAACCCGTGGCCTTGATGTTATCAGCACCGCACTCTCCCAAGTGAGCCACGGGCTGGCCCCTTTTCTGGCTATTTTTAATCCTTTCTGTCTGACAAATATGGAGGTCACTCAAATTTAGTGTTGGTGCTACCAAAATTGAAATTCACAGAGATGGCACTAAACAAAACCATCTTGGTGGAAAAGATGGAAAGAATCAGCTACAGTGTCCAAAAGCATTTTGTGTTTCACGGGTAGTGGAAGAAGGGATGAATTTTTCTGTATTTCTGTTTTATGCACACCTACAAATTCTCTTTTTTAAAGAGACATTTTAAGCAGAAGTTTGAGTGTATGCATGTGTATGTGTGTTTGTGGGGATGTCTATCACTGTGGATATTAGGAGTTGATGTCTATGTGATGCACATTCATATAAAAAACAAGGAAAGCAAGGAAACATTCTAAAATGTCTTAAACATAAAAATCCAAAAATGTCACTCAAATTTTGTTCCATCTTTTAAAAATGTTTATAAATATCTAAATTTCTCATAATTACACAACCCCACGGGTCTGTATTTAGCAATATATGCAAAAAGGTTCAAAATATTTTAAGATTAGAGACTATAATTTCTAATCTAATTTCTCTAAATAGGGCTAGCTTCAGAATTCCACAGAAAGATGTTTTCTTGGGCTAACCTGTATTCAGGGCCAGCGTGGACAAGATTAGGAGGATGGATTCTTTATTGGCAGAGCCATCTTTCTTGCCTTTTTAAACACCTTCCTCTGAATTTCTAGATGTTACGTAGTTTTCACATTGCCCTATAGCTACCCAGATGCTATACAGACCCTCCCTCCCCTCAGCGACTCTTTTTCCCTTCTACTGAAAGGTGCCTGGCCTATATCCCATTTAGTTAAATTCCTGCTCCCTGCCAACAAATTGATACTTTAATCCAGTGGTTATTAAACTTTATCATGCATCAGAAGCACCTGAAGAGCTTGTTAAAGCAAATATTGCTGGGCCCTACTTCCAGAGCTTCTGATTCAGTAGGTCTGGGTGAGGCTTTGGAATTTGTATTTCTGAAAAAAAAAAAAAAAAAAAAAACCCCAGGTAGGACATTTTGAGAACCACTATTAATCCTTGCTAATGGGTTCTCCATTTCAAAAGTATTTTTATTATACTAAATATTATTCTGAAGGTAAAAGTTAAAGTACCTTGGCAAGTTAAAAAAGAGAATTATGGTTATCAAGCAAGTCTTTCTGTGCCTTCCAAATCATACCTGTGATGTGTTGCCCTATTCTGCCTTCATATGAAGCTAACTAAACCTAAAACGTGTATCCTAAAGGATAGATAACGAAGGGCTGGCCGGTTAGCTCAGTTGGTTAGAGCACAGTGTTATAAGGATAGTTAATAATGCCTGAAAACTATGGTCCCTTTTGGGTGGCAACTGCTAGGAGAATAAGAATTGCAGAAAGATCTTAATCTTTAGGTCATGTATCTTAACTAAAATTCAGAGGAGACACTGAAGATCCTATAATACTTGCCGTACTAAGAGTTCTGAAATTATTTAAGGTTCACAGAGAGAGGAGTGAGATAGGGAGAGAAGTGTTTGTAGGAAATACACTAAAATTGGTGTGCAGGATAGATGGGACAGATCTGTAGTTACAAAGACAATATGGAGGCTGCTGTATTACAGTATATGAACTGATGAGAATCAAGATTAGAATCACACTGGATTAAGTTCCTTGGTGCATATGTGATGATGAACGTCTTCAATAAGATAGGTTAACCTAAACTCACATATGGAGGAAATGGGTTTGTATGTACAATAAAACTCTAAAGACCACTTGGACTTTTGACATTTATTGTTTTTTGATTCAGTATGTACTATTACTCATGGCTCACTTAGCTTTGAAATCAGAAGCAATGTAACAAGTGAAATGTTATTTTATCAGCCAGCTTAGCTGCAAGCTGTTCCAGCATCTCAACACTGAGGAGAGGATAACAGGGCTCCATCTGGGGAATGGCTAACCTTGATATAAGGCTGTCCTTGGCTGTATAGTGCTCGTGGGTGTCTGACCCAACCTGACACCACTTTCCTGGAGTCCAGTAAATTGGGGGTGGTTTGTACCTGACCACAGCACTCTGGACCATAATGATGCTCATAGTAAAGCACAAGAAAAAAATCTTATTCTGTAGGGCCTATGCAGGTTGATGGAAGAACCTGCTTCAAAACTTTCATTCCTCACCCCAGGGAGGGGTTGCAGACTCTTCTCACCGAAGGGACTTATTGAATGTGCACATTTCCAGTTTACACTAGAGACAGAGCATTTGACGTGGAGAGAACAGCATGTGCAAATACCCTATAGCAAGTGGTAACATGGCACATCAGATATACTGCAAAACAGCTGGAAGCACTGGAGTATGGAGAGAAAGACAGTTAAAAATTGGCTTATATAGGTAGGCAGGACTAAACAATTCAGGGACTTGTCTCTGTTAAGACTTTTGATATTTATTCTAGAAGCTATGTGAAACAATATAAGTATTTAAGCAGGATATGACATGATAATATATGTAGCTTTAAAATAATCTATTTGGACTTCTACTCCCAAGAAGTTGGAGTAGATGTATCTTTCCTGATTTTGTCCAAGTACAACTAAAAACTCTGAACATTATAGACAAAAAAACATAGTAATATTCTGAAAAGTGGAGAGAAGATTGTAGACCAATTAGTGACCTCAGGACTTGAGGAACAACACAGCAGTAAGGTTCCTGAATTTTTGTTTGCCTTAAATATCCTGGACTAGATGCTGGAGGAGTCTACAACCTGGAAATGCCAACAGGTACAGACAAGCCCCAAGAAAATCCTGCTCTCTCTAGCTAAATGACAAAGAAAGGGGCATCCTAGAAAGACAGAAAATTTTTAGATGATAATTGCTCTACTCCAGCCAAGCGCAAACAAAACTAATGCCCCAGCTTAACCTCCACCAGCAAAGGCAAAGTGAATGGAGAGACTAGATTTCCACCCTTACTAGGTTGTGATGACCCAATCCCCATGGTGTTAGAGAAGACACCATGCCAAGTGGTAGTGAGCCCCGTCCAAAGTCAGTGCAGACCACGTGAGGAACCTGGACCTTACCCAGCAGTAATGAGGCCCCTCTCCCCCTCCCTGCTTGGGTCAGGTCAAAGGACGGCCTAGTAGAGTGTCAGAACTTTCACCATTGCCCAGCAGTAGCAAGGTCACACCCTTGCCATAGTGTTACTGAGTAGTAAGGAAGCACTCCCACACCTTTTAGCCCTGATGACATGAGCAGAGGCCTAGTGGGAAGCCAGCACTCCCAACCCCTCTCCCAACAGTAACGAAGAGCCCCTCCATCATCAGGTGTCATCACAGGTTGAGGTGGGATCTTGAACTTCTAACTCAATGCAGTAGTATCTAGATGTGCCAACCCTTCCTTTGCCTGCTCTCATCTTTATTATTTAGAAGAATATTGTTTAATTTCCAAATGTTTGGAGATTTTCTGTATTATTTTCCTTATTGATTTCCTAGTTTGGTTCCACTGTGTTAGAAAACAGACTGTATATGATTATCATTTTTATAAATTACTTGAGCTTTGTTTTGTGGCTCAGGATATGATCTGCTTTGCTTCATGGTACACTACCCAGAAATAGTAGGTAGAATACACATTCTTTTTAAGTAATTTATAAAAATGGAAATCGTACAGAGTCTAAATAACCTGTGGGTCATAGAGGAAATCTCAAGAGAGATGAAAACTTCACTGAACTGAATGAAAATAAAAATATAACATACCAGAATGAGCAGTACACAGCTAAATGAGTGCAGAGAGGAAATTTTATACCATTAAATGCTTACATTAGAAAAAATAAAAAGTCTCAAATGAATAACCTAAGCTCATAGCTCGGGAACCTAGAAAAAGAAGAGCAAAAAAATCCAAAATAGGCAAGATGAAGAAAATAATAAAGATGAGAGCAGAAATCAATGAAATTAAAAACAAACAAACGTTAAGGGAAAATCAACGAAATAAAGGAATGGTTTTTTGAAAAGATCAGTAAAATTGAAAAATTTGTAACAAGACCGACAAAGGAAAAAAGAAGACAAAAATTACCAGTATCAGAAATAAAACAGAGAGTATCGCTACATACCTGGAAGACATCAAAAGGATAAGAAGGAAATACTATGAACAACTTCACACACATAAATTTGACAATTTAGATGAAGTAGACCAATTCCTCAAAAGCACAAAATCCTACAGATCACCCAAAATAAAATAATTTGAATAGTCCTATAGCTGTTAAGAAAGTTTAATTTAAAATTTAAAATCTCATAAAAATAATCTTACTCCCAAAACATTTCACTGGAAAATTCCAACATTTAAATGAGAATTAACACCAAGTCTTTACAATCTCTTCCAGAAAATAGTAAGCAGCATTTCTCCACTCATTCTGTGAAGCTAGCATTACCCTGATACCAAATACAGAAAAGACAGTGCAAAGAAAAAAAAACCGTAGACCAATATTCCTAATGAATATAGATAAATGTAAATGCAAAAATATTCGACAAAATATTAGCAAATAGCTTTCAGCAATACATTGAAAACTATACACCATGACCTAGTGGAATTTATTCCAGAGATGCAAGGCTGGTTCATTATTTGAAAATCAATCAAATAATCTACTATATTAACATGCTAAAAGAGACAAACCACATTATCATGTAAAAAGCATCTACGTGAAAACCATCTATGTGAAAACTAACAGCAAACATTATACTTAACGGTGAAAGATTGGATGCTTTCCCAGTAAGATCAGAAACAAGGAAAGAATGTCCTTTCTCTCATCACTCATTCAAAATAGCACTGGTCATTGTAGCCAGCACAATAAGGCAAGAAAGGGGAATAAGAGCATACAGATTGGAAAGGAGAAATAAAATTGTCTGGGTTTGCAGATGGCATAATTATGTACCTTAAAAGTCCCAATGAATATACAAAAACCTCCTAGAACTAATAAATTATTTCAGCAAGGTCACAGGAAAGAGGATACACTTATACAAGTAATTTTTATTTCTATAAACTAGCATTGATCACATGGACACTGAAATTTAAAAATACAATAGGTTTTATAATCATTCAAAAAAATAAAATACCTCAGCATAAATCTAACATAACATGTACAGTACTCAAATGGTAAAAATCACAAAACACTAATGGAAGAAATCAAAGATCTAAATTAATGGAGAGACATACTGTGTTCATGGATTTGAAGACTCAACATATCATAATGTAAATTCTCCCCAAATTGATATACAGTTTTAATATAATACTTATCAAAACCCTAAGAAGAATCTTTATAGATATAGAGAACGTTATTCTAGAATTTATATGGAAAGGCAGAGGAACTAGAATAGCTAAAACAATTTTGAAAAAGAACAAAGTGGGAAAAAGCAGCCTACCCTATTTCAATAGGTATTTTATAGCTATGATAATCACGACTTCAGGTATTGAGGGAGGGACAGATATATAGATCAATGCGACAGAGTAGAAACCCAGAAAGAGACCCATAGACACATGTCCAAAAGCAATTCAAAGGAGGAAGTAAAGCCTTTCAACAAATAGTGCTGGAAACAATTGAACATCTATAAGCAAAAAAGATGACCCTTAACCTAAACTTCATCCCCTGTATAAAAATTAACTCAAAATGGATCATGAACTTAAAAGCACAGCATAAGACTATAAAACTTTTAGAAAAATAAAATAAAGTCACTGATTTATAGGGACAGAAAAAGAGTTCTTAAACTTGACACTAAAAGCACAATCCATAAAAGAAATATTTGATAAATAGGACTTCATTAAAATTAAAAACTTTTGTTCTGTGAAAATGCCTGTGAAGAGGATGAGAGGTCAAGCCACAGTCTGGGAGAAAATATTTGCAAACCGCATGTGTGACAAAGGACAAGAATCTGGAATATATAAAGAACTCCTTAAAACTAAACACACACAAATAAACTCTGAACTATCCAATTAGAAAAAATGAGCAAAAACCAGAAACATAAATTTTAACAAAGAGATATACAGATGGAAAATGAACGCATAAAAGGATCTGTGTCCATCAGAAAAATTGCAAATGAAAACCACAGTGAAATATCACTACCTTCTTATCATAATGGCTGAAAGAAAAAATAGCAACAGCACCAAATGCAAGTTCTGGTGAGGATGTGGATAAACTGGATCCTTCTCACATTGCTCATGGGAACATAAAATGATACAGCCACTCTGGAAAACAGTTTAGCAGTCTTAAATATCCATCTACCATATGACCCAGCAATTGCATTCTTGGGCCTTTTAATCCAGAAAAATGAAAATTCATGTTCACATGAAAACCTGTACACTAATGTTCACAGACATTTTATTCATAACTGCCAAAATCTGGTAACAACGCGGATCTCCTTGATACACACAACATTTTGGATGAATATCCAGAGAATTACACTAAATGAAGTAAGTCAATCCCAAAAGTTTACATAAGTATAATTCAATTTATGCAATATTCTTGAACAGACAAAATTATAGAAATTGAGAACAGATTACACTAGGATTTGGAGAGGAGAAGGCAGGAGGTAAGTGGGTGTGGCTGTAAAAAAGCGACAAGAGGGATCTTTGTGGTGACAGATATGTTCTCTATTTTGAGTATCAATATTGATATCCTTATTTTTGACACTGCTATAGTATTTATTAATCAAAGTGTAGCTATATCAATATTCTCCTCCAGTAAACATGCTTTTCCTTTCCTCTTCATTCTTTTTTTTTTTTTTTT
>NW_007728825.1:152440-179112 GCF_000696425.1 Galeopterus variegatus
GGAACCGGTCCGTATGTGGGATCCGAACCCTCGGCGGGAGCACCGCCGTGCCCCCAAGCGGCGCACTATAGCAGTGCGCCACTGGGCCGGCCCCTACTTTCCTCTTCATTCTAGCTACTTCTCATATTTTATTGAAATCGTTGGAATATTATTTCCAATTTGTTACTAAAATTTTTACATTATTTCATTACTTTAAAAAATATAAGTTAACAATTATGCTTCAAGTTCATGTTATCAAAAATTACTTAGTTTGAACTCTATGGCTTAGTGTTTTGTTCTGTTTAGTTTTGTTTGCTTAGCATGTTTTCTCATGTCCCACATCTTCCTCTTCGTTTCATTTTTCTTTTTGCTGGAGTATGCATAAGCAATTTTTTCAGAGAAGGTCTGTGGGTAATGAATGTTTTGCATTGTATATGACCAAATATTTTAATTTTACTCTTGCATGAAAGACAATTTGGCTGGATATAATGTTCTAGGTTCAAAATTATTTTCTGGAGAACTATGAAGACACTGATCATTTGACTCTCAGTGTACAGTGTTGAAGGTGAAATGTTTGATGGTAGTCTTGTTCTCATTCCTCTAGAATAAGCTTATTATTTCTCTTTCCATTTTCTGGAAGCTTTTCAGTCTCAGTCTTGTGGATCCATGTCTCTTAACATTTTTTCCCATAGCTTTGTTCTTTGATAATATATTTTAGAAGAGTTCCTTGGCTTAAACTTCAGTCTCACTAATTTGATTGGTATACATATTTTGCTATTCACCCCATCTATTAAACTTTTTATTTTTATGATCAGATTCTTAATTTCCAAGGACTGTTTCATAGCAACATGTACTCTGGGGGTCAGAGGAGGGCAGAGTTAAATGGACAAAATATTCTCTCAAATCTCTCTGAGAACATTAATTAAATGGATCTTGAGCTCTTCTTCCTTTTACCCTATAGATTCTTTTTCCATTGGTGGTTACCTCTGGTTTTTGCTGTTTGTTTTCCTTGAATAATTGACAATTATTTGGTACCTGTCTCCACTTTTGTACATGTTCATTTATAAGTTTTTAGGTCGAAGTTAGCATACTGGTTGCTCAGCTCAAGAGCCACTAGTATTGTTCGGCTAGCACAATGTGGGACATTCAGACTGGCATATTGCACAGTTTGGTTTGAGGATGTGTGAGCTCCTTCTCCTAATGACCTTAAAAGATCTAGGCATTTTCTCACTTCTGGGACATATGGGCTTCATGTGCTTAGTAAGTCATCTAGAACTTCTAGTGCAAATAATAAATTCAAGTGAAGGCTTAACTGGAAAGGCATTATGCTCTTTAAAAAATTAAATGCTCTTTAAAAAATAAAAATTTTAAATGTCTGTATTTAATTTAAAATGTTGTGAATAATATAGCACCCCATTCTTTATAATATGTTTCTATTATCTCATGTTAAATTTTTATGCTATTATAGATGTCACAGAATAATCAAATGCCTAATTTTTAATACTTAAATTAACTCATTTTTCAATGATATAGCTTCGTACCACTCCCTAAAATATATACTGCTTTTTTGATGTCTTGTCCTCTGCCTCTTAGCTAAACTAGTTGACATTTTTTCTTTAGTAATTTCTTTGAAATGATTAACTGTGATTAAATATACACATGGTACCATGCCTATTTCTGCAACCAATTAAAGTCCAGATATTAAAATGTGTAATGACATAGTAATGGTTAATAATGGTAATCACATGCTTCTGAAGATGTGACCATTTTTTACCACTCGATTTCTCATGGCTATGTCATATAACATCTCACATTTCCAATCTGTGCTGCATGCTACAAGTAAAGAAATAAATTTTCGTTGGTAATCTTGTTTTTTAGAATTCAAAATTTTCAGTAATTTACAAAACAAGACAAAAAACAGGTGTCCTTTATTTTAGCTCCTCCTTGGAAATTAATCTTGACATGTGAAAGGTGATACTAGGTCTTGAACTGAATCTAAACAACTTAACCAAAATTGCCTGTTCACTAATAAAAAGTTCAAATAAACTCTGTGTGAACATGTCCCAGGTTGATTTATTGATGCTAAATTCAGTTAAAATCACTGTAGCATGAATAAAAGTGGGTCTCAAACAATGTAGCATAGATTTATAAATGTTTTTCAGCAGCTGAAAAGAAAATAAATCCTACTTTTGAAAGTAGGAGCAAGCCTTCTACACCTACAAAACAAGTATAGAGATAGTTTGA
Source organism: Galeopterus variegatus (assembly GCF_000696425.1). NCBI lineage: Eukaryota > Metazoa > Chordata > Mammalia > Dermoptera > Cynocephalidae > Galeopterus > Galeopterus variegatus. The sequence goes on from NW_007728825.1 coordinate 154,664, forward strand.
AAGAGGTAAGCCTGTAAAGGAACATTCAGCAGAGTTTCTAAAGATTAATATATTGACCCACAATTAACTATTAATATTTCTCCTTCAAGCTGGCTGCTTGTCACATTGATCTTTCTAAGTGGATCACCAGGGGTAAATGCCTCTCCTTTATACAATGGATTGAATCTTTGAACATGAACATTAGCTCAGCATGTTCAGTATTTTTTTTTCTTTTCTGACCAGTAAGGGGATCATAACCCCTGGCATGGTGTTGTCTGCACCACGCTCAGCCAGTGAGTGCACCAGCCATCCCTATATAGGATCTGAAGCCACGGCCTCAGTGCTACCAGCACCTCACTCTCCCGAGTGAGCCACGGGGCCAGCCCCAGTATATTTTTGTTCACTGGGTAACCAATAAAGATAATCTATGTGTCAAAATATTAAGAGTATTTTATCCTTGGTGGCCATTTAATTTGTAATTACAATCCTACCACATAGATAGAACCTGTAACACCAAATTCCTAACTTAATAAAGACATTGTTCATGATTCTAATGAGAATAAAGCAATGTACGTTTGGACACATTAAATATAAAATAACAAAAATATAAAAATATTTCAATAGCTGGAACATAAACTAAAAGAGAATAGAAGATTTTAAACACTGGGAATCAGGGTGTCCAATTCTGGGCCATATATATAAGCATTAAATTACAAAATGAAACATTTTGTCAAATTGCTCTAATAAGCAAAACCATTGTCCAGTCTCTTTAAAATCAATTTTCAGCCTATACGCTGAATATGAGCTGAAGACAATCTTGAGTGAATTATTACTATTTTTTAAATAGACTACATAAGTCCTGGAACTACTGGATAGTAGAGAAAAAGAGCAAGGCCTGAAACCTCCCCAGACGCTGTATACATCCCTAGAATATGCTTTAGTTTGTTTATTATTTTCACCTGACCCCAAATCGTGCACTAAATTAGTGTTGAGAATACTTTCACAAAGAATATTCTGTACATTTGTTTTCAGGAGGATTATGAGAAACTTGTTTAACCAGTGATTGTTTGAATTTTAATCTGCTGTTGTACTCTTAATCATATATTTTTTGAGATGAAAGTCTTTGATTAGTTTGTACCTCAGAAAGTAAAAACATACAATATGAGAAATTCTATAGATTTCAACTGCAAACACACACAAAAAAACTAAATGAAAGGAACAGGGACTTCCAAGATGTTATATTTTGGAGATATTACGTAAGATGCAGCGAGAAATTTTATGTAAATGAAGAGTATTTGGTTGTTTCCACAAATGACTTGGTATTTCAAAAAGCCCTTTAGACCACAAAATACCCACAGAATAGATCATACTTGTAGAGTAAAATCTCACTCTAAACGTTGTTCACTGGTATTTTCTATATTTTGGGCCAACTTGAGTGGAATTTTAGGGAACTTAGGTAATAAAGGTATCAAAAGGACCTTATTATAAAGTAGTCTCCTCTATTATGTCAACTCAGAGCGTGAATTCTAAGGACAGTGAATCTTCAATGTATTTGATTTTACATGTGCTTGAAAAATGTCAGACAGTACCTTTAATCCATGGTTTTGAATAGTTGGATGCCTTCTTTATAATTTATAATAGAAAAATACAGAAATAAAAATCAAACAAATATGGTAAAATATCTGCATATTTTCTCGTTAAGTTGATCTGTACCTGAATGTATGCTGTACATCAAGCCATCCCAATTGTTTATCAGTCTAGGAACTGCACAGGGGTAGGTTTATTAAAAAAGTACTCTAAATCCAAGACAAGGTGGCATGCTCCTTTCTTTCAAAAAGATAATCAAGTGTAGTTTTAATATGTTATAAAGACTGTTGTTTTAGAATTGGAAAACTATGCACTTTTTCTTCCCCATATTCCACACCCTTCCTCTGTTTACCCTTCATCACAGTTTAATGCCCTCTTTGTCTCTGACACATTTACATTAAGGAAGCAATTAGAATTTCCTTTTGTGCCACACAATTACCACAATTAAATCCTGATTTCCTCACTTCTGTCCCGAATACACCCCACCCTCCACATTCCTACCATGCCTGGGGCAACAAATACCTTTTCTTAGGCTTCCATTCTATTATTCACACACCGCACCCAGACATTGTCTCAATTTTCTTTCTTTCTTTTTTTTTTTTTTTTTTTTATTTTCAGTGGAAATGGATGTCATCATTGAAGTAGAAAAAATATTATTTCATTTGCCTGAAATTCCTCCCAAACTTTCTTTAGTTGAGAATATTTTCAGTCTTTGTTTCAGGGCATAAAGTGATTTGTGAGAGACAATAAATCGCTTCTACATAATCATTTATTGAAACTATTTTTATGCTTTACCATTCGTAAATTTGCACAACTCCCTTAAATACGGATAATGACAAAGCTCATGAGCAAAAACTGAGGAAAAGAGTCATTTGTGTACAAGTATATGCAGTAGATACACTGGGCTATTTGTGGTCCTGCCCTGCCTGCAAAATAAGATCATTTTTGCTTTATCCTCATTGGCTTTTGACTCTTACTGTGCCTCATTACGACTTGAATAGCTCAGGTAATCTTCAAAGGAAAGGTAATTAGGTCATAATACATGCTATCAGCAATTAGAATACTTAGAGTATTAATATATCTTTGCTGTAATATTTGCAAGCAGGTCTCTGTAATGTTGCTTAGAAATTTTGAATTTTACCCATTTGGTGAATTGATAGTTGGGAATTTTCCTTGTCTTGGATTTTTAGAGTAGTGTTTAAATATATGTACCCCTGTGCAGTTCCTAGATTGACTGATAAATAATTGGGACAGCTTGATGTATAGTATACATTCAGGTACAGATCAACTTAATGAGAAAATATGCAGATATTTTACCATATTTGTTTAATTTTTATTTTGGTATTTTTCTATTATAAATTATAAAGAAGGCATCCAGCTATCCAACTTTTTGCCTCAGGTTATTTGGTATTTTAAAACAACAGAAAACCTAATGGTTTTCTTGGTTGGATCACATTCTGCTTAATGTAAAGCATCTGCCTGATGGATCTTGGACGTGACTGGTGCCATTGTGCACACAATAAGCACAAAATAGACACCGGTCTTGTCTTCCACTCCAGCAACAAACCCCTTCCCCCTTCCCTTTATGAGAAGCCTCATGGCTTCTGCAAAGCAGAAACCCTTTTGCTTCTGAAAGGTGCAGTTCTCCACCCTAGTTGCATAGCTTCAGCATTAGCATAGTGCCCCTCCTTGATTGTATCAGTCCATATAAGCTCTCGCACCCCCCGCATCTGGTGCTGTCCTCCACTTTGAGCGCAGCCCGGCTGATTCTTTTCCTTTAATAAAGCTTGATCAATACCCGGCTTCTCAGCTCACTTTCTTTCATTATTGTGCCAAAACCTGGGAAGGGTCCTGGCTGGGCCATTGGACGATCCCCTCTCTTGGGTTGATTGGCCCCTCCTGGCTGCCCTTCCTGGACCTGCCAGACCAGGTACCTCCAGGACTCTCTCCTTTTGACGCTTCAGACCAATGCATCCAACATCGGCCTCAATTCAGGGTGAGTCAGTGGGTCAGTCCTCTCTCACCTCGGGCTCCCCCGACTCACTCTCGTTCTCAAAGCCCAGGCGCCTGGCTGAGGGAGCTCCTCTCATGCCACCCGGCTATTGGAGGAAGCTTCATTAGCTGGTCATGGCTTTTCTCTTGAAAAGAAGGTGGACAGCAAAGAGGACACTCTTTGTTGGCACCCTCCTTCTACCAGGACTGCCTGTTCCCTTTCTCACTCTCTAAATGGGATCCTCACAGTCCAAACCTCCACATTCTACACCCTTGAGCTGTCTCCTGGCCAATTTACCCCTTGGCCTCCAGGGAGATATTAAACATAGACATCTCATTTTCTACTGTACTCTGTGTTCTATGCCTCCAGGCTGTCTCCTGGACAATCTCTAGGCCTCCAGGGAGACAGTAAAACTCGAACACCTCATTACAATGCATCCCAGTGGCCACAAGATGGCACTCTCGATTTAGATACTCACCAAAATGGCAAAAACTGGAGAGATTTCTTATGTTCAATCCTCTTTTCTATCTTCAACTACAGTCCCTCTTTCTCTGTCAAAACTGTCCTACGTCTGAAATTCTCCTAGCTCATGCCCAACCTCCCCTTTCCAGACTCAGATTAATCTCTTAATCCGTCAGACTACTCTGCTCCCTGTACGGGCCACCTTGACTACCTCCGTATGCTCCAAATCCTTCACCAGCCCCTCCACCTTTTCCCTCTCCACCCTCAGCCACCCAACCCCCTCATCTTCTCCCCGCTTGTCAGGTAACAATGCTGCCTCAGCTCCAGCTCCTTTATACCCCATCCATGAAGTGGCAGGGATGAAAAGATTTGTCTGGGTACATGTCCCCTTTTCTCTTTTGGACCTTTCCCAAATTGAAAAATGACTGAGATCCTTCCAGTCCAATCCAGACACATATCCATCCCCTGAAGACAGGGAGCAGGTCTGCATGGCAGCCCAAACACAGGCAGACAAGGTACATGCTCGAAATAACAGGCGGCCTGTGGGAGCCATTGCCATACCTTGCATGGACCCAAAGTAGGACTACCAGGCAAGCCATGGGGATCAGGACCTCCAGGATAACATGATCACACTTGATTTATGGCTACTCACAAGTCAGTAGATTATGACAAGCTTAGAGAAATCACACAAAGATCCACTGAAAATCCTAGTGAATTCCTAACCAACCTCTCCAAGGCTTTACATAAATACACACGTATAGATCCAAACACCCCAGCTGGCATGGCCTTCTTACACTCTCAGTTCATTACCTAATTAGCCCCTGACATTAAAAAAAAAAACTAAAAAAAACTTGAGGATGGTCCAAATACAACCCAATGAGACCTCCTCAATGCAGCTTTCAAGGTTTTTAACAATAGGGAGGAGGAGGAGAAGAAAGTTCATTACAAAAGAGATCAGGCCAAATGCCAACTCCTGGCTAAGGCTATCCAGGATTCACATACTCCAAAGCGGGCTGCCTCTAGGGGCAAGCCACCCAGGAACTGCTTCAAATGTGGTCAACCAGGCCAATGGGCATGGGTCTATTCTAACCCAAGGCCCGCCTCTGGGCCCTGTCCTCACTGCAAACAGCCAGGTCACTGGGGGGATTGACTATTCCACTCACCAGAGAGGGAGTGGCCCAGTCCCCAACCACAGCCTTTGGCTTCATGGCCATCCCTACTGGAGCTTCTTGGCTTTGTCCAGGAGGAGGACTGATAATGCCCAGGGCCCAAGGCCCCAACAAAGATCACCATGCATGAGCCCAGGGTAATGCTCCTCGTAGCAGGTAAGCCAATCTCTTTTGTCATTGATATAGGGGCAACTTATTCTACCCTTCCTGAATATGCAGGACAAACAACCCCATCCTCTATCACAATAGTAGGGGTCATGGGATCAGAATACCACCCACAGATCACTCAACCCCTTTCATGCACCCTACATCACACCCAATCCACACACAAATTTTTAATAATGCCTCAATGACCAACCCCCTTACTGGGATGGGACATTCTTTTCACAATCAAAGCTACTCTTACCCTAAACACTTTAACTCCACCTACAATACTCATGTTACAGGCCGCTCCCAGACCTGGCCCCTGAGGCTTCTACCTCCCACTCCCCCTTGGACAAGGTTAATCCCTGGTATGGGACACTTCTTCTCCCTCAATTGCTATGCACCATTCCCCTATCCTTGTTAAATTGCAGAACCCCTCTTTGTTCCCTAATGTCCCACAGCACCCTATTGCTAACAAACACCTAATAGGCTTAAAATCCATCATACACAAACTCCTTTCTTCTCATCTCTTATGGCCTACCCGCTTGCCTTTCAATACACCCATCCTTCCAGTATAAAGCCTAACGGCTCATACTACTTAGTACAGAACTAATCCTGACATGCGCTGTTCCCAACAAATTACTTGGACAGTACTACCTCAGGGGTTTCAGGATAGCTCCCACTTTTTTGGCCAGGCCTTAGCTGAAGACTTACCTGAACTTCCTCCAACCTCTAGCACATTAATACAGTATGTGGATGACCTCCTCCCTTATAGCCCCTCCTATGAGGATTCACAGGCCCACACTGTTGCTCTCCTTAATTTCCTGGCTTCCAGGGGATATTGAGTGTCCCCCAGCAATGCCCAAATTTCTTCTCCTTCAGTCACCTATTTGGGAGTCCACCTCACCCCCACCACCAGAGAAATAATGGTGGATTGCAAGAGTCTAATTTCTAAACTCTCTACTCCTACCACAAAGGGTGAAATCCTTTCTTTCATGGGGATTGCAGGGTATCTTCGCCTATGGATTCCTAACTTTGGTGTGCTAGCAAAACCACTTTATGGGGCAGCCAAAGGGGATCCTGCTATTCCTTTAGATTCCACAAAGCCCATTCATTCTCCCTTCCAGCAATTAAAAGCCACACTCCTTGTAGCCCCAGATCTATCCTTCCCAAACCTATCTCATCCTTTTATCCTATACATCACCAAAACCCAAGGATTGGTGGTTAGGGTTTTGGGACAAGAGGCAGGAGGTATTTTCTCCCTGGTTGCATACCTCTCTAAACAAGTAGACACCACAGCCCAGGGATGGGCCCCTGTTTGTGGGCCTTGGCAGCAGCTGCCCTTATGACACAAAAAATCTCTAAACGAACTTTTGGAAAACAAACAGTCAAGACCTTCTCAGCCATAAGGCCATGTCAATTCTCTCTCCTTCCTGCCTACAACTTATCCGCCTTACCTTCATTGAAAATTCCCAGTTCTCCTTTAAACCTCGCCCTCCCTTAAAATCCAGCCACTCTTATCCCAAAACACTCATGACCATTAGAACACAATTGCATGGAGGCTTTAGACCTCTTTCTCAATCCCTTTCCACACATCTCCCTGAATCCCATTATGCGGCCCCAACATACACAGTTCATAGATGGGAGTGCCACCTGCACACCTGCCCCCCTGGGTGGGTTATGCCATAGTGAATCTAACACAAACTATTGAGGCTGCACCCCTCCCCCTAACACCACTTCCCAACAGGCAGAACTCAATGCCCTCACCCACTCTCCCACTCCAGCAAGTAACAAATGAGTCAATATATACACTGACTCTAAGTATGCTTACCACATCGTACACTCCTTTATGGCCATATGGAAGGAGAGAGGATGCATGACCACTCAAGGAGGGCCCATAAAAAAATGGACATCTTATCAAGATGCTTCTTGAGGCTGCACAACTCCCAAAGGAGGTTTGGGTTATACACAGCAAAGGACACCAAACCTCCAATGACCCCATAGCCCAGGACAACAAACTGGTGGATCTAACTGCAAAACAGGCTGCTCAATCACCAGGCCCCCACTCTTCCTCTCCTGCTCAGGTCCTTCTCATGGCCCCTACATCCTTATCCAATACACACCCCAAAAATACAACACCTCCCTTACTAACACCACCAAATGCTACCATTCACTTACCCACTCCTCATCCATGCCCTAAAACCAGAATATATTTCCTCTGTAAAACTACGTTATCCTGTTGCCTGCTCCCAATGTGATTTCTTGCATATTTGTTTGGCTCATCCCCAACATCACCATCCAGACAGATGGAGGGATGGAGACAGGACTGGGACTAACTTCAGTGCCCCCTCTCAGGAAGTGTACTCCACTTCCGTAGGGCACTAATTGTACCTTTTTAAATTGGGGCAGGGATCCTTCCTGCAACTGGGACTGGCATAGCAGGTCTTGCTACTGCCTCTCAATTCTATCAAAAACTCTCAAAAGAACTAAGTATAGATAGCATCTCCTCCCCCAAGCATCAGGTCACCTCACTCACGATAGTCACTTTACAGAACTGTCAGGCTCTTGACCTTCTTACAGTCAAGTAGGAAGTCACCTGCATCTTCTTGGGGGAGGGATGCTGTTATTACAGAAATGAGTCTGGGGTAATCCAAAACAACTTAAACCATTTAAAGGCAAACATTGATCACTGATGCAAAGGGTTACAAAACACAAACACACTTTGGTGGTGGCCCCAGTCACTGAACCCTTGGATACACTGGCTTATGCCCCTAATAGGACCCATAACTGTACTGGGACTCATCCTACTTTTGGTCCCTGTCTCTTTTGGTGTTTCTCTAATTTCTTGCAGAAGCATATGCAGGCTTTCACCAACCAAAAGGTCCCCGAATTGTTCCTGTGAGGAGGATATCAGCCTCCCCCAGAAGAATACAGCCTCCCCACGTGAAACCAATACCCCACCACCTAATTGTTTTACCCAACAACATAAATCTTTTATTTTTTCCATATCTTCGCCCATCTCCAGCAGGAAGTAGCTTCAGAAGAATGAGACCTTAGCCCCTTTTCCCTTCTCCCTATACTTAAAAGGCAGGAATGATGGATCTTGGATATGACTGGTGCCATTGTACACACAATAAGCACAAAACAGCCTTGTCTTCCACTCCAGCACCAAACCTCTCCCCCCTTCCCTTTACGAGAAGCCTCGTGACTTCTGCAAAACAGAAACACTTTTGCTTCCACAAGGGCACAGTTCTCCACCCTAGTTGCATAGCTTCAGCATTAGCATAATGCCCCACCTTGATTGTATGAGTCCATATAAGCTCTCCCACCCCCCACATCTGGTGCTGTCCTCCATTTTGAAGGCAGCCCTGGGCTGCCCTCCACTTTGAGTGCAGCCTGGCAGATTCTTTTTCTTTAATAAAGCTTGATCAGTACCTGGCATCTTGGCTCACTTTCTTTCACTGCCCTGTCAAAGGGTCCCTTTTCAGAATTAATTTTAAGCCAGCAAATTGCTGATCACTTTTCTACTTTGAGAAGAGGATCAGAAGGGTTCTCCCAAGCCAGTGTTATATTGGTCTCATGTTTGAGGGTAGACAATCAATTTTCTTCTTGTGAAATAATTCTGTGATTAACTGCATTTCAGTTAAAGGTTTATGAACAATGCTATAGAGGTAGCATCTCCAAAAATATTTGAAATCTTTAAAAACAAATGACTTTGGATCAATAAAATAATGTATTTTATTGTGTCTGAACTAGTTTCACATTGCCTCCTAATGTTTTCTAAGCAAGATATTGAAGTTGGGAAGTATTAAAACTAACACAGGCATTTTTGTTTATTTGCTTGCTTTTTGTTATCATCTTGTTTGGAATGGGTATTCATAAACATTCAATAAAAGTTAGACAAGATTTCCAAAGAACAGCTGTTTTCAAAAGGTAGTGTGAATAAGAATCACCTGGGATGCTTGTTAGAAATACTCATTGTCAGGTCCTTCCATAGAAATGCTAATTCAGTTGGACTTGAGTGGTGCTTGGCCATCTGTACTTTTTTAATCTTCTTAGTTAATTATCATGTACATAATCAGTAAAAAACCTTGGCTGTAAAATATCTTTATAATAGTATTGTAGAAAGAAAAGAAGACAACCCAAATGACAATAAGCAAAAGCTATATATTCAGAGCTTGCTATAGCAAGTGAGTGAGTCACCATCACCTGTGTTTGGCAGAGAATCAAAGGCAGGATGGCGAGCAAGAAAGCTTTTTAGTGGAAAAAAAGAGAGAGGCATCATGTATGCCTTGATTGTAGGTTGTGGGCATGGGGAAGCTGAAGGCAGGCTAGCTAGAAGCAGGGCATACTAACTAAGTAATCAGTTTGAGAAACATGTTTGGCTTTATCTCATTTGTTCTGAGTTGGAAGGGGACAAAAATTAGGGAAGGTGGCAGTTATTGACCAAGTTCTAACCATTCTGGGCCAATTGCTGCAGAGGTTGTGATTTGGCTTCCTGGACTGGTTGCTGCAGAGGTTGTGGATCAGAGTTCTGTTCTCATATATGATCTTGCTGTTGTCCATTGGCGTATTCAGTTTCTCCAGATTCCAAACTAAAAAGAACTGACTTTACATAGAGGCCCTCCAAATACATTCCCCAGTGGTTTCTTGATGCCAGGCTTCTGATTTCTAATTCAAAATTCATTCACTTGGCTTTGTTAAAGGAAATTCCAGGTTCTGCTGGCTAAATCCAGGTTCTTCGTGTCTCAGACAAAGAATTGGGCAAGACATGCCAGAGGTGAAAAGCAAAGAGCAGTTTTATTTAGCAAAGCGAGAATACACTCCAGAGAGGATGGAACGGACTCAAGCTAGAGAGCGGCTCAAGAGCCCCCACAGTTACATTCCCAGGGATTTAAGTCCTCTTAGCTGGATTTGTGTCGTTCGGTCATTGGTTGAGCTCTGAGTATAGTCTCTGTCCTATTGGTTAAGCTGATTGGCACCCTAGCTAGTGGGAGGTCATTGGTCCAAGTGAATGGCGCTCAACATGGTGGGGGCTCCCTGTCTGGAATTGTCTTTGTCTCCTGTGGCAGCTTTAGAGCATGTGCATGCCTACATCCTTGGGGAACCAGTTGGACTGGTTGTCCCATTTACAAATAAGCAGGTTTTTTCTTCCCGCTCTTGTTTCTATCTTGCTTCCTGCCTCAGCTTAAGATATTGTCTTTCAAGGAAATATGAATATAATTGGAGAATGGAACATATTAAACTCCTGCCAGTTATACTTAGATGTAGTAAACCTATCAGATCTTTTTCTGAGAACAGGTTTTAATCAGATCGAGATATATCATGAGTACTCCAAGGGTACATCAAAGGGATGGGGAGATGAAGCTTCACCAAAGAGTAAAATGTTCCAGTGCTTAAATCCTAAATATACCCTCACCAACTTCCAAATTTCACTGAGAAAGAACCCCTATCAGAAAAAGATAATGTTTTTTTTAAAAAAAATCTTTAGTAAAACTTTACTTTTTATTTTTATTAGTAATTTTTATTCTAACATTCTTTAACTGGTTTCTCAACTATTATCCAAAAGATAGCTCGAATTTTGCTTCTATTTTAATCTCCTTCAAAAAAAATCTTTACAAATAATTAATAATCTTTTAATTTATTTGATATGAAAGAAGAAAAGAAACGAGTAAATATTTAGGTAATCCACTTTTTAAATCGAAAGAATACAGAATTAAAACAAATACAGTCACTTTGAAGTCAATTGTGTTGGACGTTTGGTTGTTCATAAACCATTTTTTTTTTTTTTTTTTTTTTGTCCTTTTTGAGACCGGCTGCACCGTGCTCAGCCAGTGAGCGCTGTGAGCGCACCGGTCATCCCTATATAGGATCCGAACCCGCGGCGTGAGCGCTGCCACACTCCCACCGCCGCACTCTCCCGAGTGCACCACGGGCTCGGCCTATTCATAAACCATTTTTACATTAATCTACTTGCTTTTTCATCTCAACAGTGAAGAGGCCTAGAATGTTAGGCCAGAAAGCCTACGGAAGAATGAACTCAGTCAGTACTTAAAGACAGCATTTCAAAAGCCAGCAATGGAATCATAAACTGGAGAAAACAAATGCTTGCTATTTTCAACTCAAGTGCACAGAAATATATTTATCATGCAGAATCTTACTGATGACTCTAGAAAATTTAGCCTTACTATGACTAAAGTAAATGGTCTGGCTTTTCATTTTTCTTAAAACCTGATTGAATTTGAAACACCCTAATGCAACAAAAATAAACTGCAATGCATGATGCTATTGTGAGTTAGGAAACGTTTTTCCTTTTTAAATTATCTAGTATCACCATAGTACCTAGGGAATTTAAGAAATATATGAGACAACAAGTAAATATTGGTAAAGGATAGAAATTCTATATAGAATATTTATCCAGAGTATAATTCTGTAAAAGAATGACAAACTTTCTGGATCACAGACTATAGGCCTCATATATAGAGAAGTGAAGAGTTATTTTGGAGAAAAATGAATAGTAGAAACTAGAAATAACAAGGCAGTTATGTCTACATCCTTCATTCCTACCAGGCTGGCCTTGAATATGGTGTGGATTTGACATGTGCTCAAAGGAGAGCAGAGATGAGAGAGGCATGTGAGGGGAAGGGGAGAGAATGCACCTAAAATCTTTATTCATTTGGGGTTAACACACTAGATACTTTAAAATGTCCATAACTCTGGAAAGGGTAACATACAAAGCTATTACCCACCATCAAGACCCAAGTACAAATTAGTTGATTATATTTTCTTTAGTGGGGAATTCTGAGAGCAGAATTTGAGGTACTGCTTGGACATGGTGCTTCTGATGGAACAGCATTTTGAGTATTGGTTATGGAGGCATGAAGGGATCCTGAATAGTTTAATAGGATGATTCCTTTCCATTGGATGTGTTCAGTTGGAAGGCTATTAACACCTGTGTCTAATTTAGAAAGGAGGGCACTAGATAAAAAATTTAGTAGCTATGACTACCTGAAATCATATCATGTATTTATTTATTTATTTACTTGTTTATTGTATTTTCCTCCTTTAAAATGTGAACTTGAAGGCATAAGACCAGGGACTTTGTCTTGTTTGCCACTGTGTCTCCAGCACCTCAAAGAGTATCTGACACATATAGGCATTTGAAAAATATTTACTGAGTGAATGAATTAAGTTAAATTATAGAGCCGTACTCTTTCAATGCAATGTAACTTTTTACATGTGATTTGTAAAACTTCTTTTAGAAGTCTCTTTTCTGGAAATTTTATGTGCCTAGATTTCTACATCTTAGTCTTTATTTTAATGAAGTAATAGCCTCTTTCTTTAAGCATCTCTGCCTGCGAATGTAGTGCTTATTAATAAATGGTAATTAATTAATAATTAATAATTATTATTAATTGAGATTAATTAAGGGGAGGAGAGTATCAGATATTTAAAATAATGATTATTCAACTCCTAGAAAATAGTTGTGAACCTAGATTTACCAAATGTTTAGGCACTGTGTTTATAAAACAGGAACATGGAAATGATTTTCCTAAATCTAAACCGCAAAGGGGGTTTACTAAGAACAGATTTAGTTATATGTAGTCAATAATTCAGAAATAGAAGGTAGTAGAGACTTACATAGTTAATTCAATTTTTTACATGTGTAAAATAAAGTATTAAAATTAGAAAGCAATGAAAACTAAATAAGCAGTACGCCCAAATTTTTCTCCAAACTTCTCAGCAACATAGGTGGAATAAGATATTATATCTAAAGCAAAACCAAATAACCACTTTGAGCCCAGATCACATGTAGGAGCTCTAAGAATTTTTTTTTTCTCTTTGGTCGAACTCCCTCTGCCCATCCAGAAGCTGCATTGTATTTTGTTTTTGTAATATACAAGTACAAAAGATATAATTTGGCACCTTAAAAGGGGCCTTGTTTTACTTCCCTCAAGAATACTAAGAAAAAATTTGTTTAGTATTCAATGAATTCAGTAATTTTTCTTCTCGTCATTTTAGCGTTACTCTCTTGGGTAAGTAGTTAACATGTGCCAGTTCTAAAGCAGTCTTTCAAACAACTCACATGTTTCTGAAATTCTAAATGGCCATTTCATGTCATAAAATGAAAAGTTCCAGTAATATAAAGCACAGATCTTTTTAATTGCTGTTTTGTCCGATAATCAAAGATACTTGCATCCCCCATATATTTCTTTGAGCAGGTGTATAACTAGAATGAATTTGAAAAGTTATCAGAGAAGCTTTTCTGAAAGCAATCCTCACATGATTATCTAGATGCGTATTATTCTGTCAACTGATCAGACTCAAAGTCCATTAAGATGCCCCCTGAGAACCATTATCAAAGCCTAAGAAATGTACTGGAATGAGGTGATGCAGTGATAAATATTGTAAATAAAACGTGATCTTAGTGATGATGTTCCTCAGAAAATTTTCACTGTGCTCTATCCAGAATCATCAAACCTCCTGCTTCCTATTAGGTTTGTAAATATACCTTTGATGAAGATGTACAGAAAAGATGAAAAACAGAGAATGAAAACAGAGGATAACTTTGTATATTCACTTCTCAACCATGATGGTCTTATGCACAGTTTAAGTGTTTTTTTAATTAAAAAGACTTATTTTAAATTATTAAACTAATTTTTTCCATAAATTGGGAGGAGGTAGAACATTGAAGGTGGGTTCACACTCATTCACATATTTTACACAATCTCCCTCTTTTGTAGGCCCTCCTATAAACATTTTAGCCCAAATAAGCTACCAAATGATGATAGCTTTATACTTAGTCCCAAGACCGGTCTCTAGATAAAGCTCATAACATTCAGGGAAAATGTATCAGAGTTATATGTCTACTTTGTTATATCTAAGCCTAATATCAAGCAGTAGGATAGAATAGGAGAAAGAACACTGGCCAGGGTTCAGGGGACACTGGTGCTAGATCTGGTTTTGTTGCTAATAATATGTATTCCCTTGGACAAGTCATTCAACCTCTCTGAACCTTAATTTCTACTTACATGAAATGAGATAATGAAACTAAATTGTCTCATTCTGAACATCTCAGGTTTGATGAATCTCAGTGTGATATTATAATATTTTGCTAGAAACAGTGGGAAAAAAACAAAATATACATATCACACTCAGTATAGATATTGGCCAGATATTTCATAAGCATTATGAAAGTAGGGACTCTGTCTTATTGACCTTTGTGACTATTAAACTACTTGCCTATTGACATTCAATAATTGGTTGGCATCAATTGAAGTGAGCTCTTCTCTCAGACTGAGAAATTGACACTATCTACTTTCTAAAACTCCCCAAATGAAAAAAATTTTAAGGACCATCCTTTTATGGCTCTATGAATGTTCTCTCAAGGAATAAATTAAATTCAATAAACACAGAGCACCTGCTATGTGATAAGCATTGAGAAAAAATGTGCTTACTATACTCTCCATGGTAGAGCCATTAATGGAGGACAGGAATGGAGACTATAAAGAAACCACTTTAAAAGCATGCTAATCTATGTTTATCTGTAAACCATGCCCCTTAAAAATGTCTATTTATTTAGGTAACAGAGCCATAGCCTAAGTACTACCATCCACTTACTGGCATAGCGAAAAGAAACTTCAGGAAGTCCTAACTTTAGAAATCAAAACCTATAGTGAAAGTGGATGTGACAGAGGGCAAATGAAGCAATTGGCCATAGGTCTGAGGCTGAAAAGGGCAAAAATGAAAAAACAAAATAACAAAATAAAACAAAGAACACTTTAATTGGTAGTAGGGACACGGGCAGTGTCTAGAAGGCACTGTTTTATAACCAAGGATCTCAGCATACAAAGAGGTAGGATATGAGCATGTGTTACAATAGTGCTGGTGAATGGGGTGACAATAAGGAAACTGACCTGACAAGACTACCAGTTTTCCACTGGGATGTAAAGAAAGCCAGGATTGGCTGGAGAAGGGCTAGACTGTATAAGCATAAGAATGACGGGCTGTGAGGAACATGGATATGATACACATTTTGGTCAGTATAGCAAATTTTCCAAAATCATTCAATCTCATTCTTATTGCCATGTCAAATCTATGAAGTAAAAAGCAAAGATTATGCTTAAAGCAGGCATCTGTTTGCATAGTAGAATTGTAGGGGTGCCAAGATGTCAGCATACCCTGTCCTTAAAATGCTGCCACCAGCATTTGGGGGTGACTAAAATTTGATGATTGTTGTTTTCAAAATGTCTCAACCCTACCCCAAGTCAAGATGAGGGTTTAGAAAAAAAGATGGCTTCTAGATCAGACTTAATTGGGTCATATTTACTTTTGAAAAATGCCAGGGGTAAGTATTGCTTTGTGAGAAAGAACAGCAAGTGAAGGTACAATGTCAGAGCAGACCTGAGCCCCAGAGGACAAAAGGGGGTAGTTGCCCAAAAGATTCCCAAAAGAGGGAAAATGTCCAAAAAGTTTTAGAACCTCTTTCCACACCAATCTGATGGAAAAGAGAATGTAGAAGAATGAAAGCATAGCATGACTGTCACTTTAAATCCAGACCGTTAATAAAATATAGCCCAATAATTGTCTTGAACTAAGATATTTTTTCAATTGTACAGCAATTGTAATATTTATTTCCAAGAGTTATTTCTTGGTTCCTGGTTATTCCTTTTTTATAGCAGACTGTGCTTGTTTTACAAATGTAATCTTGAATTTCTCTGAGAATAAATTTAGAAAAATTTTTTAAAATATTCTTTTATCTTCTCTCTGGGTCAATTTTTCTGTTTATCTTGGTCTTTCTCTTTCATTCTATTTATTTTGGCAGTTAAGCTTCCTTCTGGAAGTAAAAAGTAAAAAAAAAAAAAGCTTTGGTATTTTCTATTTAAGATGGAGAAAATAGGAATATTTACTTGGACTGTGTGTTAGTGGTGATTCTTGATGACTGGCAGGCTTTGTTATAGGGCAAGAGTTCTCAAACTGGGTTCCACAGACGCTCAAACATTCTATCATTAGAATTCAGGGGATTCCATGAAATTGGACAGTTAAAAAAATACATCTTACATTTATTAAACTTTATCTGAAATTTAGCATTCCTTTTAATTGTGAATAAATGAAGCAGTAAACCATAACATTATTAGCAATACTTGTGGCTTTTTCACCAGTTAAAGTTACTGATATTTTCATATTGCATTACAATTATTGCACATATCTTAAAATGTAATTTATATTCACAATTTTAAATGACAATAATTATTAGACCTACTGCAAGATTTTGTTATCTAATTGCAAATTATTTTCCATATTTTAAGAACTGTATTTGAAGATAACTGCTTCCCTTTGTAATCCTATTTATTTTATTTTATGCATTTAAAAATATTATTCTGATAAGGAGTTCATAAATTTCACCAGATTGTAAAGATTTCCACAGCACAAAAACTCTGACTTAAGGCATTCTGGGAGAGATGAGTAGCTGCAACTTGGTCTGGGAGTTCTTAAAATATCAAAATTACGATATAATAAAACACATGCATGTATGTTGTTTAAAAACTTGGTAATCATTTGAAATATACATTATATCTTTGTGCTTTCCATCTTCATATATTTCTGTTTTGGCTTCTGTTCGTTTTATTATAGACTACTATAATTTTAAATAACAACATCAATTGTCATCGTTTATTGAGTACCTGCTCTGTGCCAGGCATAACACAAGGTGCATTATGAATATGTTTCCTATAATGGGTTAACATGGAAAACTCACTAGGCTAGCAATCAAGAAATATTGAGCCATGAGAAATACCTTTTCCATTCTGCCACTAACTGTGACCTTACTGATCATTCTGAAATTTTTTTCTTACCTATAAAATCTGAACAATTACACCTGTATACCTACTTTATAGGAATTTTGGATGATCAGATGAGACAACGTTTATGAAAATGTTTGTACGTACTTTGGAAATTTTAAAAATATTTTTAATAGTTTGTAGCCTCTATGGAAAATGGTATGGAGGTTCCTCAAACAATTGCAGATAGATCTACCATATGACCCAGCTATCCCACTGCTGGGAATATACCCAAAGAATGGAAATCTTCAAGTCGAAGGTATACCTGTTCTCCAATGTTCATTGCAACACTCTTCACAATAGCTAAGAGTTGGAACCAGCCCAAATGTCCATCATCAGATGAGTGGATACAGAAAAAAGCCTATTGATTTAAATGTTAATCTCATCTGAAAAACACTTTCAGCAACATCAAATAACACCAAGAAACAATGCAGTGACATCAATACTGGTGTTTGACCAAACAGCTGGATATCATGGCCAGCCAAGTTGACCCATCACAGAGCCAGTTAAAAGATATGGGACTGCACCCTTTTTCTAGGCAAAAACAACAGATGGCCTAAACGGATAAAAGGTGGCGCCCAAGGGAAGTTAAGGGGGAGGGCTAAGCATAGAGAGGCAAGACATGTGCACATTTGACCTTTTCAAGGATTGGCCTAAGCTTGGAAATCCCCACCTGGTAAGCATATAAATACGATCTTTTGTGTTACAATAAACGGAGCTGCCTGACAGAACCCCCGCTGCATGTGTGTGTGTTTGTTCCCTATCTGGGAGAGCAGCGGCGTGCTCACCCATCTCTTGGAATCTCTTTTCGCCCCGTGTCCTGGGGGGGAGAAAAGGGCAATCCCTTTGGCCCCAACCCTCTAGCGAAAGGAAAAACCTGTTGGGGTCCCATGCGGCCGTGGGAGATGCCCAACATAAATACACAAACAACCTTTGGCGGGGGGGAGAAGACATAACAATTACAATTCCTTGAAGTTGATAGGACAAGCAAACAGAAAGGAGATTGTTGGGAGGGAGGGGGGAGAGGAAGGAGGGAGGGAGGTTTCGGTAATGGGCCACAATAATCAACCACATTGTATATTGACAAAATAAAATTAAATTTAAAAAAAAGATAGAATACCTAAAAAAATAAATAAACAAACAAATAAATAAATAAATAAATTTTTATAGAATTAAATTTTGTCTTTTTCCAAAAATAAAAAAAGGAATTGGCATTGCTAATGTAGACATGCAGAAATATCTGTTAAAATTGGAAATAGATATCATAAGGCAGAAAACTGTGTTCATTTCATGAAAAAAATGCACCTTCTTAAAATTCCTTATAAATAGTAAAACCTTAGTCTCAATTTTGAATTTTTAGATTTAACCAAAAATTTTTAGTAATATTAAGAGCAGTATAGTTAAATATCTTATTCAGCTTTTTAATACATGCAAATCTAACTTTATATGCACAAATAACATTTGCACTTTATTCAGTAAACTGAATGTGTAACTGGACATTTAGCTCAGGCTATGAATTACTAAGCCATATACAAATATTTTGGTGAAATGTTGCAAGTTAAATCTACCCTCTTGTTAATTTGTGTAATTATTATTGTTACACAACTTTTAAACTATAGTTTTACTTTTGTAATTTTAATGCTAGTGGTGAATAATTTTTTATTATCAAAATTGTTGGGTTCAGATCAATTCCATGAATATGGATAATCAATTAAAAAATTGCTGGGTTCATGTATGTGCCAAAAATATCAAAAGTTTAGAAAACTTCATAGTAGCAAATAATAGATAACTGTCTAAAGTCAATGTATTTAGAATGAAGAGCAACCTCTTGAGGAGCTAAAAATCCAGTAATATAAAACAAAAATTGTGGTGAGGAATGAGGGGAGACAATGTAATGTAAGTGTGCTATATTCCTTCTCTTTTATAGCAAGATTAAAAATCAACATATCTTTTATAAAACTGATAGAGCAAGGCTAGAGGCAAAGCTTGTTAGAGTACGAAGACAACCGCAAGAAGAACCAAAAGTTGAAAGTGTTAATAGTGTTTACTTGTGTGTAGTGAGGCTACTGATGACGGGTAAATGACAGGAGAATTTTAGGTTTTACTGCTGGCATTTTTATTATTCTTGTTATCTTTAAAAATTATAAATATTGTGATATGC
This sequence comes from Galeopterus variegatus, assembly GCF_000696425.1. Lineage (NCBI taxonomy): Eukaryota > Metazoa > Chordata > Mammalia > Dermoptera > Cynocephalidae > Galeopterus > Galeopterus variegatus. The sequence goes on from NW_007728825.1 coordinate 173,999, forward strand.
AAATTTCCACAAAAAATATAAAAGACCAAAATTGATTCAAGAAAAACCAGAAAATACTAACACACCAGTGATAGAAGCAATACAGAAGTTATCAGAATTGCCTCCTAAAAAGGAGGCTGGTTGGTACAAGAGTTTTTATGAACCACATTTTCTCCAATATTAATAGATCATTCTAATACTTTGTAAGCTTTTTTGATCTAGCATAACCTTGCTACCAAAAATAAAACAAAAAAGAAACTACCAGCATGGTCAATTATGAAAATAAATGCAAAATTGCGAAATATATTGTAGCAAATTGATTCCAGTAGTGTATTAAAAGAACAACTCGGCATGCCAAAGTAGGGTTTACTCCAGAAATTCAAGAAGTATTTAGCAGAAGAAAGCTCATTAATCTAATTCATCACATTAAGGTTAAAGAAGAAAATTCATATATAAGCAAATCTACAGATATAGAAAAATTATTTGATACATTTAATGGCAATTCCTGATTTAAATAAAAAAGACTTTTCTGTGCTTTTTTTAGTTTTGTTTACTATGTTTATATATCATTTCCATAATTTTAAGTGAAGTTAAAGTGTTATCATTGCCTAGTTTGAGATATCAGCATTATTATTATAAACACACTCAACCTGATGGATTAATTAGTTCATTTGCACGTCCTTTTCTTTGTAGGATTTTATAAATTTTTTCATGAAGGCAAAAGCCCAGAACTGGCTCAGTTGTAAGTTTCTATTTGTTGGCTTTGTTCCCTCTGTTTCCTGAAAAATGCATTTCTCTCAACTGCTGCTTGTATTGGGGAGCTAGAGCATAAAATTGACATTTGACTGTCTACCTCAGAGATGTTGTAGAATATTTTTAGGAATGGTCACATTGGTATTTATTTATATATGTGCACACCACATGAAATTTCCTGATAACAATGGCTAATCCAAAGGAGTGCACACACCTGGGGTCTAATAATTGGACAGGACTTGAACTTTAGTCAAGTGTATATATATTTTTTCCTTTTGTAATTCCCCAAACTACCACAGTTTCACAATGTAATTTTGCTGGAATTAAAGTTGAACATCTTAAAATGTTATAAGCAATTACTACCAGCTATAATTAGTCATCTATCCAAATCTGCTATTATGTTTTCTGCCTGGGCTTAATCATCTATAGCGATAGCATCAGGTAGATAGTTGGGCCTTACTGATCTACTAGTTCATGTGTGCCAGCTAATTAGATTATAAATTTGGGTAAATTATGTAGGACAATAAATAACGTTTAAAAAAATAAAGATGGGTAAAAATAATGTGACTGCTAATTAAGTTTAAAAAATGTGACTGCTAATTAGGTTTAAAAAATCATCAAGTAAGGGAAAAATAAAAGATCTAACAGAGCTACATGTTAGATACCCAGGTACTTTTTTCATAATAGTTTACTTTTGATTTTCCAGAAAGCACAGAGCAATTACTCACAAATAGAGGACCCACTTTGTTCTCTCTCATTCCATTAAAGAGGGACCTATTTTTCAGACATTTGGGGTCTTTTTTTAACATTACGATGGGATCATTCTTATAAGAGGCCTACCTTATGATGACTCCTAATATTTGGACAGATTTTCAATGTCATAATAATTTTACCCAATCTACCCTCAGTGAACAAGGCCTACATTTCATATGTGACATTTAAATAAGTTATTATAACTTCATTCTTAATATGAAACCAGTACAGGCTCTTAAAATAAAGAGATCCCAAACAATATCACTGGGGATTAATGGGCAAAGAAAGGCAGCTGGTATAATTGAAAACATGGGTTTGTGGTCAAGTCTATCACCAGATAGTAATGACATTGAATATTGGGCACAAGTGGTGATGGTCAGTTTTGTACCCAGTGAATATTAATGACCAATTTTTTAAAAATAAAATAAAATAAAACCAAGTACAGAAAAAGAAAAGAAAAGAAAATATCACTTGACTTTTGTTGCCCATAGCAAAGGATTTAACTAGATGATCTCTAAAGTCTCTTCTAGCTTAAAAATTCTATAGTTCTAATGTGCTAGAGAAGGATTGATTTGGAAAAACCTCCCTTCCACAGGAGGAAGTAGTAGTGGCCATAATTTGAGGCAGCAATTTTGCAAAATTATTACAATCTTAGAGGCCCCATCTTCCCCATATATTTATGTGTGTGAACTAACACAAGGAAAGAGTAACCTACTGCACAAGCAGTACCATGGTTTTAAAATTCAAAGTTAAACTATTCTCTTTAGTAATATGCTCTCAAGAGGTATGTTACCATAGGAAAAATGTACAGCTTGGTTTGGTTTTGTGAAGAGATCTATACTTTCATCATAAACTCTTCAAATAAAAGTGACTTAATATGTGGACCTATTTAAGTGAAACCTGCTGGAGAATTTGCTTAGATTAGTAGAACCTTGTTAGAGTCCAGAATAAAGCAACAGTGACTTGGTAATTAGAATAATTGTTACAAGTTAGACTCCGGGGTGATAAGTTTTTTAACGTGCAGCTATAAACTTACAGTGGTATATAGCTGTAAGACAATTACAATTAATATATAAACTAGATTTTTAAAAGAAAATGACTAATAGTATAAATAAATTTGCCTTGGGCTTTTAAGGAAAAGCAATACATACACTGGGGAGAAACTCAGTACATATAAGTACTGTGAGACCAAAATTTCATGTTGAGATATTTTGAAGGGATGAAAAAGAGAGCCAAATTCTGCTCTCAATTATGTTCTTAATCTCATTTACCTTCGTACATATAAGGATTGATATTTGTCCAATAACTGTTAGTTTTGCTTAAACCATAACTTATTTAAATTTTAGGTAGAACTTTATGGTTTTAGGCTATGTCCCTACACATAAGAGACCCTAAATTGTTGGGATTAAAACCATTTATGGCATCCATTTTGTAACAACAATAAAATGATAGCTGGAAAATAGAATTTTTTTCTAAAATAGCAACAAAAACTATAAAATACACAAGAATAAACTAAATGTGAAATGTGTAAGACATATATGGGAGAAATACAAAATATTTCATAGAGTAAGTCTTGGATAAATGTTTAAGTATGTGGCCATGTTCTGGCTTAGAATGCTCAATATTGTAAATATGACAAATCTCAAATTAACTTTGTGTGATGCTATTTTAATCAAAATTTTAATGGGATTTGTTTAGAAGTTGACCCTAACTCTTAAAGTTCATTTAGGAAAAAAAATGTGAGATAGACTCAAGAAAAAAAATTCTAAAGTTAATTAGAATTCCTCCAATAGGAAACAAACAAATGGCTAGAAGATGGTTGACAAAATAATACAAATGGCCATAAGTAAATAAAGGATGAAGTTATTGCTATTTGAAGTGAGAAGAAAAATTTTGTACAATGTTGATGGGCTGTTGCATTATTGTATACTTGTGAAAATGTTATGGTAATTTAAAATCTACATTGTTATGGTATCCAAACTAACATTTATCTCTGTGTTTGTTTTTTGCAGTGTCTTGGTTTAGAAGGGTCTTTCTCACATTTTTCTCTGAGGACGACCTATATTTTTGGTCTAGAACTCAATTTTATGCAATGGCCTGTACTGAATTGGGCCACAGGAAATGTGAGGGATGGCTTTGGAAAAAAAGAGTCTAGAGGAATCTCTTTTTCAATTGGAAAAGATACTGGTTTATTTTGAAACAGTCAACTCTGTACTGGTTCTCACACCTGCATGTAAGTGCACCAGGAAGGAAAGAAATTCTGTTCATTATCACGGAGTTGGAACAGTTCTCACTCTTTGTATTAGTGTGACAGAAGTGAATTTCTGACAAATAAAGGGATGCTCATAATTTCCAATGTTAGGGAAAAGGCTATTGATGTTACTTCTTATTAAAAAGTGATTTACAAAAGGAAAGTCATTGAAGCTAGTGTTTTATTTTTTTAAATTGGTTTTGAAGCCAAAAATACCTGGTGTATATTCCATGCTCTTTTATTTATTAGCTTCAAGAAGTGGAGCAAGTTATTTTCTCAAGGCAAGTAATAATACTTGCCAAGTATTTTCATCCCTCTCTTTCTTATGTGTTGATCCTCTCCCTTAACCTGATCCATCTCATAGACTTTTAAACATGCTGAAGTCTTCCCATTTAAATAAAAGTGAGATGAATGAGGTGTCTTTCACTGATTTTGAAAACACTCTAAGAAGACCAGGTTTTTTTGTGTGGTAGAAAGGGCAAGATCATGAGTTTGGTTTTAGACATGCTGAGTATAAGGTGCCATTAAAGTTATCCCAGTCTGGAGAGAGCAATTCTAGAGCTCAGAGAAACCTCCAGCTTTTACCTTAACTCTCTATCTTTTACAGCAAGAATTCCTGATAGTGTTCTTTATAATTGCTGTCTTTATTATCTCAGTCCTAAGTGCTCTCCAATCTCTCCATTACTACACTGGAATAACTTTGGTAAGGTTACCATGAGCCTCCATGTGGCTAAGTCCAGCAGACATTTTCAGACCTTATTTTACTTGAACTCTCCATGTTTTCCTCCTACATCTTCTGCTATTCTTCCTTTGTCACTTTTGCAGGATTATCCTATCCTCCCGGACAGTTAAAAGTTGGGGTTCTTTAGGCATTAGTTATAGGTTTTCTTCTTATTCCATACTCTTTTTCTAGATTGCTTTTCCCATGTCTGTGGCTTTAATTACTGTCTACATACAGAGGTCACACATATTTACATCTATACCCCAAAATTCTCTTAAGATTTAGGACTTATAAGTTCAATTTATCTCTCCACTGGGATATCTCAAGAGCACCCACTGTTCAACATGTACAAAACGAAATTCATGACCTTGCCATCCTCAAAATTGTGTCTCCTTCCTGTGATTTTCCTCTAGAGTCATCCTCAACGCTCCCACTTTCTAACCTCCTATAGTTATCTGTATCAAGTCTTGCCAATATTACCTTCTGAATATCTCTCAAATTTATTAGTTTCTCTCTATTGCAACTGCCTCCAACCTAGTCCAAGTTATCGTCATCTTTCACCTGAACATTTTCAATAGCCTCCTACCTGTCTCCTCATATTCACTTTGGCCTCCCTCTAATCAGTTTTTTTTTTTTTTTTTTTTTTTTTTTTTTTTC